>NC_091327.1:16415838-16465838 GCF_038502225.1 Cherax quadricarinatus
CAGACAGATTAACACTGAGGTAAACATCAACAGAAACAAGAACAGAAGGATAATTGAGCATACTTGCTTTTCACTGTAAATACTACAGAGTGATTAGTAATAAATACACTTAATACTTTTTTGATAGACGCCAGGAAGAGAGGGAGAACGGAGAAGAAATTGGAGAGGAATGGCTAGAAGAGGGGATGAGGAGAGGGGAGAAGGAGAGAAGGGGAGGAGAGAGCAAGTAAATGGAGACGAGGGAAGGACTGACGAGGAAAGGAGAGTGAAGGAAGATGAGGAGAGTGGAGAAGGACAAAAGGGAAGAGGATAGGAGGGGAAAGAAGGGAATGACTGAAGAGGAAAGGAGAGGGGAGGGGAGATTATGGAAGGTAGGGGAGAGAAGTAGAGGGAGAATCGATCGATATGAGGGAAGCCAAGCGGTCACGGGGTGAGAGGAACGACTTCCGACATAACTTCCCCCCCCCCTTCAAGTTTGAGTTCGTTTTATCGGTCGTTCCTGGTGTGTCGTTGTCTCACTAACGCCCCTCCCTTCACCCCCTCTCTTTTTCCCCTCTTCCTTTTCTTCCCTCTTCCTGGTCCAGACTGGCAATGAAAATTTTCCTAGGATCGTTCTCTCTTGTTTCGCTAAATAGAATTACTCGCTTAGACTCTGCCAAGAACGCGGGCGGGGATGTATATACAATGCTATTATGGGTCTTACGGCTCATATACCTAAAGGATATAATGGCTTGATTGGAACTTCGTGTTGGGAGGCTGTACATTTTAACATGGAGGGGGGAGGGGGGTAGAGCGAGGAGGGGAGGGGAAGGGGGGAATGGTAACGCTGGTGGGTTTGTTGGTTGGTTGGTTTGGGGTTAGTTGGTTGTGGGGAGGAGGAAGGTGGGCTGGTTGGCTGGTTGTTGTGGTAGAAGAGGGAGGGGATGATTCATATGGTTCTCTAATAAGGTCACAAATCTCTCACTAAACAGAGATAATTACCTCGAGGGATGTTGGTGTACATCATTGTCTGGCCACTATGTCAACTTACACATTTGGTAGTGGTTGTGGTGGTAGTGGTTGTGGTGGTAGTGGTTGTGGTGGTAGTGGTTGTGGTGGTAGTGGTTGTGGTGGTAGTGGTTGTGGTGGTAGTGGTTGTGGTGGTAGTGGTTGTGGTGGTAGTGGTTGTGGTGGTAGTGGTTGTGGTGGTAGTGGTCGTGGTGGTAGTGGTTGTGGTGGTAGTGGTTGTGGTGGTAGTGGTTGTGGTGGTAGTGGTATATATATATATATATATATATGTTTGTCTATTCTCATTTTATCAGCGCCTTCCTCTCTCCATCTAACATTTCCCATCTTTCGTTTTTAACTGGCAACTTCCTTTTCTTCCTAGGCTTTCTCAGCATATTAAACTTTTCTCTAAAACTATTTTTCATTCTCTGCAAAATTTGCTGATACTCACCAATTCTCTCAATGGTTCTTCTGCACTCCCTCACCACTCGTTTTACCTCACTTTTTTTCTCTCTATACTCTACCTTCCGCATATCCATTTTACTTTGAAGAAATCTCTCATATGGCAAACGTTTCTTCATTAGCTCTCTCTTTACGTCATCGTTCCGCTAATCATTTCTTTTCCCACCAGCACCCGCCCTCTTACAACCACGAACTGCTGCTCACACTATCACTTCATACTTACATCCATCGCTCACCTCTACGGCTTACTCCTCATTACTTGCAGGGTTTCTACCCCACCTTGTGTTAACACTTGCTTATATCTTCCCTTTTCATTCGGTTTCGGTTTACTCCTCACCATCTTGCGCTTCATCTGCATTTTGTTCTCACATTAGCCAACACTAAATATTGACCTGACACACCAGTCGCTCTTCTAAGAACACGGACATCCAGACGTTTAGTTGTCATCTTTATCCAGCATTATACAGTGCAACAAGCTGTAGATATTGCGCTATGCTTCATACAACCTAAACTTATTTTATATGCTCAATAATAACCCATATGGAGACAGAAACTCAAAAGATTAATTGGTCTCTATATTTCGATCCCCTTCTAGGCTCCTTTTCATATTCTTTTTATTAAAATATGAATACATGAATAGGGAGAAAATATATGGAAGGTCTGACAGACTGTCTATACGGAATTGTTTCTGATCCGAGAGGGTAATCTTTCCCGCGCTGCCTGTTTGAGTTACGCTTAATTATCTAAGCTATAATTACAGGTATATTTTTTTTGTTTCATCGAGGAAGATGAAGTTCAGTGAAAAAGATAAGCACATACACACACACACACACACACACACACACACACACACACACACACACACACACACACACACACACACACACACACACACACACACACACATAGCCCATTTGTCTATGGGCTAGACGAAGCTAAAGGGGAAACTTATGATGAAAGAAAGCAGGAGGAGAAAAAAGCGATTGAAGATATCATGAAGGTGATAGGCGAGGGGGACATGACCCAGGTGGCAAATTTTCGGAGAATTGGGTGGTTCACAAAGAAAAGGAATCGGTCTCTCAAAGTAATTTTTAAGGCAGAATCAACCCGAACCATGATCCTGCAGGAGAAAGCACGGCTGAGAGGCAAGCAGGAGTTCCGGAGTGTGTACCTCGATCGAGACAGAACACAGGACGAAAGGAAGACAATGAAAGAGAGAGTTCAAAAACGAAAGGAGAAATAGGAGGAAATGAAAAAGGAGAGCAGAATAACCCAGGATCAAATGGAAGGACAAGCGCACCCCCCAGAAACACCTGCAGAAGGACTCCAGCCACGACACCCCCAAGGCAATGAACAATCCAAACCAACCATCACACACCGATCCCTCTGTTTCCACCCCCCGCATCACAGTTACAGTATTAGAACAGAAGTTGAAGGTTTGGTACACAAATGCAGATGGATTAACGAATAAACATGAGGAATGGCAAGAAAGAATCAATGAGAAGTCCCCAGACATCATAGCAGTTACAGAAACAAAACTCACGGAGACAATAACAGATGCAATCTTCCCACCAGGATACCAGATCATGAGGAAAGATAGAAGGGGCAGGGGGGGAGGTGGGGTTGCTCTGCTCGTAAAAAACAGATGGAAATTCGAGAAAATGGAAGGAATAGATGAGACGGGAGAAAGAGACTACATAGCAGGTACACTTCAGTCTGGGGAAAACAAAGTGATCATTGCAGTGATGTATAATCCACCACAGAACTGCAGGAGGCCAAGAGAGGAATATGAAGAGAGCAACAGAGCAATGGTGGACACACTTGCTGAGGTGGCAAGAAGAGCTCACGCCAGCAGAGCAAAGTTGCTGGTTATGGGGGATTTCAACCACAGGGAGACTGACTGGGAAAACCTGGAGCCACATGGGGGTCCCGAAACATGGAGAGCCTGGATGTTGGACGTGGTGCTGGAAAATCTCATGCACCAACATGTTAAGGACACTACCAGAGTGAGAGGGGAGGATGAACCAGCAAGACTGGACCTTGTGTTCACCCTGGGCAGCTCAGATATTGAGGACATCAAGTATGAGAGTCCCCTAGGAGCTAGCGACCACGTGGTTCTGTGCTTTGAATACATAGTAGAGCTGCAAGTGGAGAGAATAACAGGAGTTGAATGGGAAAAGCATGACTATAAAAGAGGGGACTACATAGGGTTGAAGAACTTCCTGCGGGAGGTCCAGTGGGACAGAGAACTGACAGGAAAGCCAGTAAATGAAATGATGGAATATGTAACAACAAAATGCAAGGAGACAGTGGAAAGGTTTATTCCCAAGGGCAACAGTAACAACGGGAAGACCAGAACGAGCCCCTGGTTTACCCGACGGTGTAAGGAGGCAAAAACAAAGTGCAATAGAGAATGGAAAAAGTACAGAAGGCAGAGAACACACGAAAATAGGGAGATCAGTCGCAGAGCCAGGAATGAGTACGCACAGGTAAGGAGGGAGGCCCAGCGACAGTATGAAAATGACATAGCATCGAGAATCAAGACTGACCCGAAACTGTTGTATAGCCACATCAGGAGGAAGACAACAGTCAAAGACCAGGTGATCAGATTAAGGACAGAAGGTGGAGAACTCACAAGAAATGATCAGGAGGTACGTGAGGAGCTGAACAGGAGATTTAAGGAAGTTTTTACAGTAGAGACAGGAAGGGCTGTGGGAAGACAGCACAGAAGGGAACATCAAGAGGGAATATACCAACAAGTGTTGGATGACATACGAACAACTGAGGAGGAGGTGAAGAAGCTCTTAAGTGACCTTGACACCTCAAAGGCGATGGGACCGGACAACATCTCCCCATGGGTCCTTAGAGAAGGAGCAGAGATGCTGTGCGTGCCTCTAACCACAATCTTCAACACATCCCTTGAAACTGGGCAACTACCTGAGAAATGGAAGACAGCTAATGTAGTCCCTATATTTAAGAAAGGAAACAGAAACGAGGCACTAAACTACAGACCTGTGTCTCTGACATGTATTGTGTGCAAAGTCATGGAGAAGATTATCAGGAGGAGAGTGGTCGAACACCTGGAAAGGAACAAGATTATAAATGAAAACCAGCATGGGTTCATGGAAGGCAAATCTTATATCACAAACCTCCTGGAGTTTTATGACAAGGTAACAGAAGTAAGACACGAGAGAGAGGGGTGGGTAGATTGCGTTTTCCTAGACTGCAGGAAGGCCTTTGACACAGTTCCCCACAAGAGATTAGTGCAGAAGCTGGAGGATCAGGCGCACGTAAAAGGGAGGGCACTGCAATGGATAAGAGAATACCTGACAGGGAGGCAGCAACGAGTCATGGTACGTGAAGAGGTATCACAGTGGGCGCCTGTTACGAGCGGGGTCCCACAGGAGTCAGTTCTAGGACCAGTGCTATTTTTGATATATGTGAACGACATGATGGAAGGAATAGACTCTGAAGTGTCCCTGTTAGCAGATGACGTGAAGTTGATGAGAAGAATTAAATCGGAGACCTGGACAGGCTGGACATGTGGTCCAGCAACTGGCTTCTCGAATTCAATCCAGCCAAATGCAAAGTCATGAAGATTGGGGAGGGGCAAAGAAGACCGCAGACAGAGTATAGGCTAGGTGGACAAAGACTACAGACCTCACTCAGGGAGAAAGACCTTGGGGTGACCATAACACCGAGCACATCACCGGAGGCACACATCAACCAAATAACCGCTGCAGCATACGGGCGCCTGGCAAACCTGAGAATAGCATTCCGATACCTTAATAAGGAATCGTTCAAGACACTGTACACTGTGTATGTTAGGCCCATACTGGAGTATGCAGCACCAGTCTGGAACCCACACCTGGTCAAGCACGTCAAGAAGTTAGAGAAAGTACAAAGGTTTGCAACAAGGCTAGTCCCAGAGCTCAAGGGAATGTCGTACGAGGAAAGGTTAAGGGAAATCGGACTGACGACACTGGAGGACAGAAGGGTCAGGGGAGACATGATAACGACATACAAGATACTGCGGGGAATAGACAAGGTGGACAGAGATAGGATGTTCCAGAGAGGGGACACAGGGACAAGGGGTCACAACTGGAAGCTGAAGACTCAGACGAGTCACAGGGACGTTAGGAAGTATTTCTTCAGTCATAGAGTTGTCAGCAAGTGGAATAGCCTAGCAAGTGAAGTAGTGGAGGCAGGAACCATACATAGTTTTAAGAAGAGGTATGACAAAGCTCAGGAAGCAGAGAGAGAGAGGATCCAGTAGCGATCTGTGAAGAGGCGGGGCCAGGAGCTGAGTCTCGACCCCTGCAACCACAATTAGGTGAGCACAATTAGGTGAGAACACACACACACACACACACAGACAAATGACAATTCAGATGTGACATCAGGAAATTCAATGTCAGGCACAGACAAGGGGACGGTAAGCAACAACGGAGACATGCCGTACACGAAGGCCTTACCAGATCCACGTGGGCCAGGGAAAAGACGAGGAGCACACTAAGATCAAATGACAGGTCCGAAGACAATGAAGGTATGCTATATGCAGAGATTCTAACAGCCAACTGCAGTAGCAAGGGACAGCTGGTCATGAAAGACAGTTCACTGAGAATAGAAGTTTCAGATATGACAGGGACTGAAGGCAAGAACATGTCAATGGAAGGAAATAAAATGCCTCAGAGGAAGCAGATGGAGACTCAGTGGGAGGAGGAAAGGGCGAGGTCAGTTTTTGTGTACGGGCTCCAAGAAGCCAAGGGGGACAACTTTGAAGAAATAAAACAGGAGAAAAAAATGATTGAAGGCATCATGAAAACAATAGGTGAGGGCGATATGACCCAGGTGACAAATTTTCAGAGAATTGGGTGGTTTGCGAGTGGAAGGATACGGCCTGTCAGAGTAACTTTCAAGGAAGAATCAGTTCGAACCAGGATTCTGCGGGAGAAAGCAAGACTGAGGGACAAACAGGGGTACCAGAGAATATACCTCGACCGCGACAGAACACAAGAAGAAAGGACTACACTGAAAGAGAGGGTACAGAGACGCAAGGAGGAACGAGAGGCAATGACGAAAATGAGCAGGACCCAGACACAGGAGGAAGGGCAAACACACCCCACAGAATCTCCCACCAAAAGACTCCAACCGCGACATTCCCAACGCAACTGAGCAACCTATACTACAACCCACTCACTGTTCCCTCTGCCACCAACCCCCATATCACAAACCTCACCCCAACAGCTGTCCCTTAAGGGCATTCTGACCCCACCCCCATCATCACAAACCCCACCTACACCACAGCCCCATATAGGCCCCCACCAAGGCTCTCGCTCCCCCAACCCCAATATTCTTGCATGACCACAATGATAGAAAAGAAACTGAAAGTTTGGTACACAAACGCGGATGGAATAACGAATAAACATGAGGAGTGGAACGAAAGAATCGGTGAAAAATCCCCAGACATCATAGCAGTCACAGAAACAAAACTCGCTGAGACAATAACAGACACAATCTTCCCAACGGGATATCAGATCCTGAGGAAAGATAGAAGGAGTAGAGGGGGAGGAGGGGTTGCACTGCTCATAAAACACCGATGGGGATTTGAGGAAATGGAAGGCATGGACATGATTGGAGAAAGAGACTACATTGTAGGTACAATTCAGTCCGGAGAACATAAAGTAGTCATTGGAGTGATGTATAACCCACCACAGAACTGCAGGAGGCCAAGAGAGGAGTACAAAGAAAACAACAGGGTGATGGTGGACACACTGGCTGAGGTGGCAAGAAGAGCTCACTCGAGCAGAGCAAAGTTACTGGTAATGGGCGATTTCAACCACAGGGAGATCGACTGGGAAAACCTGGAGCCACATGGGGGTCCCGAAACATGGAGAGCCAAGATGATGGATGTGGTACTTGAAAACCTCATGCATCAACATGTCAGGGACACAACCAGAGAGAGAGGGGAGGATGAGCCAGCAAGACTGGATCTTGTGTTCACCCTGAGCAGTTCAGACATTGAGGACATCACTTACGAGAGGCCCCTTGGAGCTAGCGATCACGTGGTTCTGAGTTTTGATTATATAGTAGAGTTACAAGTGGAGAAGGTAACAGGAACTGAAGGGGACAGGCCAAACTATAAAAGGGGGGACTACACAGGTATGAGAAACTTCCTGCAGGAGGTTCAGTGGGACAGAGAAATGGTAGGAAAATCAGTAAGCGAGATCATGGAATATGTGGCAACAAAGTGCAAGGAGGCAGAGGAAAGTTTTGTTCCCAAGGGAAACAGAAATAATAGGAAGACCAAAATGAGTCCTTGGTTTACCCGAAGGTGTAGGGAGGCAAAAACTAAGTGCAACAGAGAATGGAAAAGGTACAGGAGGCATAGGACCCAGGAAAACAAGGAGATTAGTAGAAGAGCCAGAAACGAGTATGCACAGATAAGGAGGGAGGCCCAGCGACAGTATGAAAACGACATAGCATCGAAAGTCAAATCTGACCCGAAACTGCTGTATAGCCACATTAGGAGGAAGACAACAGTCAAGGACCAGGTGATAAGGCTGAGGAAAGAAGGTGGAGAACTCACAAGAAACGATCAAGAGGTATGTGAGGAGCTCAACACGAGATTTAAGGAAGTATTTACAGTAGAGACAGGAAGGACTCTGGGGG
Source organism: Cherax quadricarinatus (assembly GCF_038502225.1). Classification (NCBI taxonomy): domain Eukaryota; kingdom Metazoa; phylum Arthropoda; class Malacostraca; order Decapoda; family Parastacidae; genus Cherax; species Cherax quadricarinatus. Next base: position 16,423,960 of record NC_091327.1, read on the forward strand.
GACAGACCAGATGGGGACACCAGCAAGGAATACACCAACAAGTGTTGGACGACATACATACAGATGAGGAGGAGGCGAAGAAACTGCTAAGGAACATCGATACCTCAAAGGCAATGGGACTGGACAACATCTCCCCGTGGGTCCTTAGAGAGGGAGCAGATATGTTGTGCGTGCCACTTACCACAATCTTCAACACGTCCCTGGAAATTGGGCAACTACCTGAGGTATGGAAGACGGCAAATGTAGTTCCCATTTTTAAAAAAGGAGGCAGAAAAGAGGCACTAAACTATAGACCTGTGTCATTGACGTGTATAGTATGCAAAATTATGGAGAAGATTATCAGGAGGAGAGTGGTGGAGCACCAGGAACGGAACAAGAGTATAAATGCCAACGAGCACGGATTCACGGAAGGCAAATCCTGTGTCACAAACCTTCTGGAGTGTTATGATAAAATAACAGAAGTACGACACGAGAGAGAGGGGTGGGTTGATTGCATCTTCTTGGACTGCAAGAAGGCCTTTGACACAGTTCCTCACAAGAGATTAGTGCAGAAGCTAGAGCATCAGGCGCATATAACAGGAAGGGCACTGCAATGGATCAGAGAATACCTGACAGGGAGGCAACAACGAGTCATGGTACGTAATGATGTATCACAGTGGGCACCTGTGACGAGCGGGGTCCCACAGGGGTCGGTCCTAGGACCAGTGCTATTTTTGGTATATGTGAACGACATGATGGAAGGGTTAGACTCAGAAGTGTCCCTGTTTGCAGATGATGTGAAGTTAATGAGGAGAATTAAATCTGATGAGGACCAGGCAGGACTTCAAAGATACCTGGACAGACTGGACACCTGGTCCAGCAAATGGCTTCTCGAATTTAATCTTGCCAAATGCAAAGTCATGAAGATAGGGGAAGGGCACAGAAGACCACAGACAGAGTATAGGCTAGGTGGCCAAAGACTGCAAACCTCACTCAAAGAGAAAGATCTTGGGGTGAGTATAACACCGAGCATGTCTCCGGAAGCACACATCAATCAGATAACTGCTGCAGCATATGGGCGCCTGGCAAACCTAAGAACAGCATTCCGATACCTTAGTAAGGAATCGTTCAAGACACTGTACACCGTGTATGTTAGGCCCATACTGGAGTATGCAGCGCCTGTTTGGAACCCGCAATTGATAAAGCACGTCAAGAAACTAGAGAAAGTACAAAGGTTTGCCACAAGGTTAGTTCCTGAGCTAAGGGGAATGTCCTATGAAGAAAGATTAAGGGATATCGGCCTGACGACACTGGAGGACAGGAGGGTCAGGGGAGACATGATAACGACATATAAAATACTGCGTGGAATAGACAAGGTGGACAAAGACAGGATGTTCCAGGGAGGGGACACAGAAACAAGAGGCCACAATTGGAAGTTGAAGACACAAATGAGTCAGAGAGATATTAGGAAGTATTTCTTCAGTCATAGAGTTGTAAGGCAGTGGAATAGCCTAGAAAATGACGTAGTGGAGGCAGGAACCATACACAGTTTTAAGACGAGGTTTGATAAAGCTCATGGAGCGGGGAGAGAGAGGGCCCAGTAGCAACCGGTGAAGAGGCGGGGCCAGGAGCTAAGACTCGACCCCTGCAACCACAAATAGGTTAGTACACACACACACACAAACACAAGCGGAAGTCACCACTAGAGGAGGTGAAGTGTCTGCAAGGCTTCCTTTGGTCTTGACAGCCGGATATACCATTTGTGTGCTCACACAAATGGTATATCCTCTTGTCTTCCCCTCATCTCTACAGTAATGAGTCTATGCGTAGCTGAAAGCTCCGCTGAGGGCAGAAGGTGAATCCAGCGTTGTGATGTGAACTTAAATCACGACTCACTCACGCCAAACGCAAGACGTATTACCAACATTGAATTAATACAATATACAATATGGAAGAAATCATAATAAAAAATGCGTGACTACAACTCTTAAAAAAAAACCACAATAAAAAAAATAACAATACTAAACAGGAAAACCTGAAATTTCGCGTGTTCACACGCACATCTGCAGAGGTAATAAATACCTCAGACTGTCAAGTTCACTCTTTTCTCACTACTTTTTTTTATATTTATAATAGGTGATAGTTACACTGAATTTAATAATCTATATCTCATAAGTATCCTGTAGTTGTGCTAAATAATGGAGGCTCGAACCTCCTTCCGGGAACTGAGCCATCTGTTTCTCCGACGAAAGTGTGACTAGGCTAAGTCGGGTCGTCCTAACGGCACAGAACGATGAGAACTAAAAATAAATTAAATTACAGAAATAATAATAAAAGAAATGAAAAAAGAAAAAGAAATGCACACTTGCGGGTCACTAAATTTCGCTCTAAGTAGAGTTTTTTACGATCATGTCTTGAAAAACTCTTCCAGGTGAAACGTTTTAGTAATAATGCTCTTCTTAGGGGCATATGATGTTCCAGTAAACTCTACTTAGAGCGAAACGTTACTTCAATAAAGATTTTCTTAGAACAAAACGTTATTCCAATAAATCTGTCCTTATAGCCAAACGCTGCCCCAATAATGAATGTTCAGCATACCTGTGTCTTACTCCATTTACTTGTCGACGTTACACCCAGTATCATGATTTGATTTAACTGTAAATGCACTGTACTAACAAGTGAAGGTGACAGCCTGGTAAAGTGAAGGTAATAGCCTGTTGGTAAAGTGAAGGTGACAGCCTGATAAACTGAAGATGACACCCCGTTGGTAATATGAAGGTGACAGCCTGTTTGGGGGGGTGAAGGTCATAAGGTATTAGTGGAGTGCAGATGACAGCCTGTTGGTGGTGCAAAGGTGATGATATGTTGGTGGAGTGCAGGTGAGAGAGCCTTTTGGTAGTGTTATAGTGGGCAGTATTACCTGAAACTGACCAACGAAACGTTTCCCTTCTTGGGGAAGGGAAGCTTGATCCAAGAAAGGGAAGGGTACCAAGAGTTCATGAAAACAAGACCCCTTGAAGGTCCCCGCCACTGAAAGAGGACTTGGAGGCAAGTATTTCACGAGCTGCTTTTCTTTAACGCTTCTGGTGCTGGAGATTCAATTTACTGGAAATTTGTGGCTAATTTCCGTCGTCATCATACTGAATCTAGCCCTAAACGCCACTCAAAAAAAATATCGGTAACGCGGACGCTTAATCTTCAAGACCCTCCAAAAAAAGTTGTTGTTATTCGCTTGCTACTGATAGAAATGAAGGATACGTTTTTAAAACACGGTATGCAGCTGGTTGAGAGGAAAAACATTTACTTATAATATAGTTTTAAGACATTAATTACATACGAAAACTTAATGTTAGAGCTTGTAAAACATGGTCAAAAACCTGCAATCTTGATTTTTTTATTACTAGACAGTGAAGCTAATTATTTAGTTGGAGAATTATTCCCTATTGTTCCCCTTCTCACACTGACATTGAGTTACCGCCACTATTATTGCTACAGCGATCACCGTAATTTCCAGGTGTATATGTGGTCATTAAGAGAGGTAAATTTGGCTGGAGAGGAAAACGGTACAAATTTATAAATTCGCGTATTCGTGACCGTCAGACTAAGTGGATGAGCGGAATATAAGTATGACCCCGGTGGCGATGGGCTATGATTGTATAATTCTGCTTAATGACGGTAGCCTTCTCATCTCTCCCCAGCATCAACCCCATCCACCCACAACCCACCACCCACACCCAACAACCACCACTTAACATCCGCCAACCACCCACCCCTTGAACCGCCACTTACCCCCATCCCCCACAATCCACCACCAAACAACTACTCACCCTCAGCCACCCAACTGCCACCCACAGCCAGTCAACATTCACCACCCATTCCTAGCACCCTCCCAGCCCCCAACCTTCAACCACTCTCAGTCATTCACCAAACGGCCCACAAAAGAACAAATCTACAATTTACAAAGTAATCGCAAGTATAACATTCAATTCATACGATGAATTTAGTCCAATTATCCAACTGTGACATGTAATTTTTTATAAGTAACTACAATTTTAAGTTTCCATTTTGTGAAACAGTATACGAGAACAACATATGTATTAGAATAATAGAATTTATTGCAATACATTATTATTATTATTATTATTATTATTATTATTATTATTATTATTAACACAGCGTAAGTAAATATGTGTATTTCAATGCATTTTTATATAAACACACACGCACACACACACACACACACACACACACACACACACACACACACACACACACACACACACACACACACACACACACACACACACACACACACACACACACACACACACACACACACACACACACACTCACACACGCACACACACACACACACACACACACAACACACACACACACACACACACACTAGGCACATCTGAAGCGCACATCAACCAAATAACTGCTGCAGTATATGGGCGCCTGGCAAACCTCAGAACAGCATTCCGACATCTTAATAAGGAATCGTTCAGGACCCTGTACACCGTGTACGTTAGGCCCATATTGGAGTATGCGGCACCAGTTTGGAACCCACACCTAGCCAAGCATGTAAAGAAACTAGAGAAAATGCAAAGGTTTGCAACAAGACTAGTCTCAGAGCTAAGAGTATGTCCTACGAGGAGAGGTTAAGGGAAATCAGCCTGACGACACTGGAGGACAGGAGAGATAGGGGGGACATGATAACGACTTACAAAATACTAAGAGGAATTGACAAGGTGGACAAAGACAGGATGTTCCAGAGATTGGACACAGCAACAAGGGGACACAGTTGGAACTTGAAGACACAGATGAATCACAGAGATGTTAGGAAGTATTTCTGCAGCCACAGAGTAGTCAGGAAGTGGAATAGTTTGGGAAGCGATGTATTGAAGGCAGGATCCATACATAGCTTTAAGCAGAGGTACGATAAAGCTCATGGTTCAGGGAGAGTGACCTAGTAGCGACCAGTGAAGAGGCGGGGCCAGGAGCTTGGACTTGACCCCTGCAACCTCAACTAGGTGAGTACAACTAGGTGAGTACACACACACGTACAACAGGCCTAGTGTCTAATCGACATGTGCCTAGGACAAAATGGTAACTAACTAACTAACACACAATGAACCGACCCCTGCAACCAGAATTAGGTGAGCACACACACATACATAATAGCACCAAAACCAGAAAGTAATATAGCAGAAATAATGCACTAAGAATAAATAAAAAGTAATTAAAAAAATGTATAGGCTTTAGAGTAAGAAATAAATGAGATGATAAATAATTTAAACCATGGGCATATACAATGGAACAACTGGGACCCACTCGGAGGTTCAGAGAAATGATGGAACACTCTGCTTGAGTCAAGAACTTCCTGAGGCAGTATGGTTAGGAATAAACAGGAATTGGGAGAATAACAAGCTGATGAGGCTGGAACTTGTTTTCATCTCCAGCAAGAACAATAAAGAGAAAGTTTATCATGGAATGTTTCTAGAAGACAACAATCACTATGTAATGACATCCAGCTACCTGCTGGAAGTATAAACAATCGCTAAATCACATGCACAAGAATGGTGACTATAAAAGAGGAAGAGGAAAGAGGCGCCCCAACCTTTAACAACCCACATGGTAATACATAAAAGATATTGAAATAACCAAGCGTACAACTATCAATGTAATGAGGGTAAAGCCAGAAATAGAGGAGTGCCTAGAAGAAGCAGAACAAACTCAGTTCAAAAGAACAAGGAAGCTAGAAGTGGAAATTTAAAGCAATACCTTCAAACAAGGAAGAGGACAGAAAAAAGTGGACACAGAATCCAGGCAAAGACTTAGCCTACACCACAGCCTCATCAGAAGAAAAATCAAAGAAATCAAGTGACACGACTGAGAAGAGAGTAGGGAACACACAACAAGAAATAAGATTTGTTCCCTAGGGATATACACAACATATGAGCAAGAACTAATCCCAGAGGTAAAATATGGGATAAACCAACTGAAAATTTCAATGAAAAAATATAGTTAGAAGCTTAGAGAACTCCTAGTAGAACCTAAAACATTAAAGGAATCATGACTAAATGTAACATCACCTTCAAATCTTAAAGTGATAAATGACTGGAAGGTAATAAATAAAATACAAAAGAAGTCCTGGAGGAAGCACTTACCTATAGACCAGTGTATCTTATGGGTGTGACGCGCATATTATCAAAAAAGATTAATAAATTACCTCTCAAACAACTATAGAACACTAAATTCCTCATAGAACCCCAGCATAAATTTAGAAATTGAGCGTCGTCCATTATAAACCTTATAGAGACAGACAGGAGAAAGAGGGAGTGGCGGACTGCATATTCCCAGAATGTGAGAAATTATTGAATATGTTGCGACCAAAAAAAAAAAGCCACTTAACAATTCGGAAAAGCAAGTCGGCTTAAAACAGTATGGTATAAGCATGAGTAATGCAATACTTACACATAAGAAAACAGAGTTACTGTACTGGGTGCAAAATAATGTATGTAGAAAGACTTTCACGTTAGTAGATCTAAATTTGACGAAAAAGAAGAGCTGTATCAATCGCATTCTCAAGAAACGTAGTAAGGGGTAATATCCACAGGATACATGTACTGGAATACTTACAAAACTCACTGAGAACATCTACAGAGCTGAAAGTAATAGTTTTTCTAAGATTATTTATAGATGCTTCCACTGTACAAAGCTTGATAAATATTATATCTGAGTGACTGGTAAAGTAGAGGACAACCTCTTTTCGAGGTCATACCACCTTCTCAAGTCAGTATTTGATAAAATCTGAACGTCGGTCAAGGACTTTGTAGGTTGAATAGCTTTAAGATCAATAAATCCTGGAAAGTTTTTAGGTCATCTAGGCAATTTATGTTACTTTTGATTTTAGCATAATGATTATGTCAGATTTGCAGGTGATTTATTTATCAAGATCCGCGATCGTGTTGATATATTTGCAAACTAAAAGTATATACTACCCATCTTTTACTATGTTCCTTAAGAATGTGACTAATACATCCTGAACAATCTTCAGTAATATATTTCTCATTATGAGTATTAAATTCCCAGTAAAAGTTGTGATTAGGTAAAAATTCTATCGGATATAAATTACAGCTGTTAGTCTTTCTGAAGACAATCTTTCCCGTAGCCTGGTCCAGGCCTTCTAAATATGAAAGGAAATATTACAGGTCTAAGAAGTATTAAGAAACATACAAGACTTAAAGTTGCCAGGGATGAAGTGACGAGCGAACAGTTGTCTGGTGGTTACTTTCAATAATCACTTTCTTAGAAAAACGTATGTGCAGAACAATAAAAGTGATATATAAACTATTCTTTCGACTTTTAAACTCGCAAGAATTAATTGCAATGAAGACGCTGAAAAAAGTATCACGTGAAAAAAATTCCAAATATCTCTTCAAGACCCTAGGGCCCTCCCGTCCCTTAAAACACAAACATCTTTTCGATTTTGAGTATCTCTAGAACGTAAGACACAGCCCATCGCCAGAGAATTTACAGTATTTAATAACAGCCATTATGCCATAAGCCAGTGATACAGACAGTTACCTCCCTCCAACTTAAGAAAGTATTAAAAAGGTTTAACAGAGCCTAAGATTCATCTCTTGAAGAGGCTTCTTGGAGTCGTTGAGGTAGACTCACCCCCATCCCCCCATCCCTTCGTTTATCCATCCTCGTATTCTCCTTCACTGTGGAGGGGGACTAAAGTAAAACGAAATTGTTTAATTAAGGCATATAAACAGTGAGTACTTTATTTAGGCAACGCTTTGCACGGAGACGAAACATTTTTTTTCATGTCAATTCTCCAAAAATAAAGTTAATGAAATAAAGTGTCCGAATTGCTTTTATGTCTCAGTTAAACAATTTGTCGGTATTATGCATCTGTTACATCTGAAACAGATTTGCCTCAAAGTAAGGCCACACCCATAGTTCAGGAAAGGTAAAGAAGCACTTGCTTCACAACAGTCGTAGAGTCTCAGTCACTTCAAGGTCTTCTCCTTCTCCGTCTTCTTGACTGTCCCGTTATCTCCCATCCATACTTGATTCTTAAATATTTGAAGCGATCACCGATATTGAATTTATACATTTATTTATATATTAGTACATGTACCTAAAAGGCGTACATGTCTGTAATTTTTATAGTGAAGGGGTATTCGGGGTGATTCATACGGGATCAGTACATAATTATATCACGTCACCTTAAACACCGAGTAGTGGCATGCATTTATCGCATTAATATCAAAATTAGAGACCAGTTGGCCATCCCTCAGGGTAATCAACTCTGTGTGAAGATGATTATCATGATGATTAATGGTGAAGCCTGAATGTTTTTAAAACATATTCGTTCATGCATGGATAAGGTTTTAAATATATTTTTAATGCGTGTTGGAACACAAATACTCGTACAAGTATATGTATATATATAAACTGCAGAACAGAAGTGATTTAGGAACATAATGAATTGACCAAATGATTTCATTGTATTACAATAAGGGAACAGTATTCTGATTAGGAAAATTAGCATTTATGAATTTAGAGAAGGAGTTTGGAAAGGTGAATCGGGAAGAGATTTGGCGATTTTATTTTTCATATTTATACAACACGCAATAATGTGTTGAAAGTTCTAAAAATACAATTGGTGAGGAGAGTCAGATTCAAGTGATCGACACCATGCCAAGCCATTCTAGGGCAGGGTAGGTGCCTGAGCCCGAGCTTTCAGCTCACAAGACTGTCATTCCCATTAGTCCCCTTGGGGCGGGGATGGCAGACCAGAGAGGCCTAGCTTGTGGCTAGGCCTGGGGACAGTTGGTCCCAAAGATGAGGGGGTACTTGTGCCTCCTCCCATGGGAGACTTAGGTCTCAGACACTCCCAAGACAGGGAGACAAGGTCGGGTCACCACTTGGAAAAGGCCCGGGCCGGGAGAGTACCAGCGAATCTTTAATAATAATAATAACAGGTTCAAGTAATGTAAATCTGCAGAAAGAGGAATGTTGCCCAGCTAAAATTTGACTTAGACAAGGAACCGTGATGCTGAAAGTGAATGCTGAAGTAGACAGGAAGATAATGAATCTGATATAAAAGTGGATCTGTGAATGATACTGTTTCCAGAGGACATAGTGCTTTGGAAGGCTGTGAAGAGATATTACATAAGCTGGTGTAGTGATCTGGTATGGTGTGAAAAAGAAAGTAGTAGAAAATAGAGGTAAAAGTGTTAACATACTTTGTAGTGAATATATCATCTGATAATCTTTAAAGGTCGAAAGAAATCTTCGGGAGATTATAGGACTCTGTGGGGAAAAAATCGTCACTAAATATAAAAAAAGGTAAATGCTGTTTTGTACAGGTGTGAAACTTATAAGAGATTCTAGACAGTGGGGTGACTAGCACCGAAGTTGCTCCTCACTTCACCTGTCTCCTTTCCCAGATTGACAAGCAGAAGAAAAGTTAATTATGAGAATGTATAAATCTGGGATGGATGGAAGGAGGAACAGAGGATACTTATACCCAGAGATGTCTCTTTATGTACGTACACTGAGTATACTTTAATCCCTGTTTTAGAGATTAAAGAATTCTTGACCAGAGGTGAACGAGTTAAAGGCTGCATTATTGACTATCGTGTAATCAAGAGGCTTTAAGACCCCTAAAACAACCAAGCAACGTCCTAGACAGGGTTGGAAAGAGGATGTGAAGGTAAGATTTCAACAATAGAGTCATTGGACCCAGCTAAATTAAATTACCATATTAAAATGCTGACATCAATCATGTTCTTCAAAAAGTGTTCTGATCATCACGTCTCGAGAAAGAGAGAAGAAAAACATAGAAGTGTGCGAAGAGTAAAGGTAACACTCATATGTGTATCACTCTCAAGAGTCTCGGACACAAGTGTTAGACGTGTGTCAGATATAAGTGTTGTACTCACGCGTGCGTCAGACACAAATGATTCACACTCAAGTATCTCATACACAAGTGTATCAGAAACAAGTATGTCCCTCTCACGAATATTCGATTTAAGTCAAGCGCATCAGACACTTCTCGATTTCCCTCATGTGGGCGTGCAGTCTGTAAGACACTTGCTTCTGACTCGTGTGGTGAAAGTGTTGACCTGATCCTGAACTTGTTTGTGGAACAAGTAAAGATGATCTTCATTATATTATCATCTACATATATAAATAAGCTTGTTTATGTAAATCATTATATTGTTTGCAGATGTTGCTAGACATCTGTACTGAATTGTCTACCTTATTTTTAATATTTGTTATATATATATATATATATATATATATATATATATATATATATATATATATATATATATATAAACATTATTTTGTTACTGTTGTCGTATTTAAGTGCTTCGTACAATTTTGATAATGTAGTGAATTACCAGTGATGAAAAGAATTAAATAAATGTTGTTCTGAAACAAAAGAACCAATCATATTAAACACAACTGTATACAGAATTTAAAGTTAGTTCACTTCACACCAAACACTCGTTTGACAACAGTGTTCATACATTCTCAAAGACTTTGCCAATGAGACCTTTCAATTATTTTACAAATTGTATTACAGGTCTCGTTATGTAATTCATCAAAAGATACTGAATGGTGACTTTGAAGAACTAATTTTGCTGCTAAAAGTTTACTGATGTATTATCATTACGAATATAGGAATAAAAAGTATCGCAACTGAAAATAAAGCGATATATATATGCACAAAGGAACAAATATGTGTACATATATATATATATATATATATACAAATAACCTGTAACCTTCAAAGAACAGCACGGATGTCAAGATGGTTTGGTGACTCAGAAAGGATAAAAAGAATTTGGTTTGGTTAAGAGGGTACATAAATCTAACGTGAATTTTAGGACTTGTATGGTATTTCAAAATGAATAAAAACGTGAACGTCTATCAGGCATGTGTGAGTATCTGAGTAAAGTGAAGTAGCCTTCACTTGCAGCTGGAACATGTTCATGACAATAACCATGAAGGTATTCAAGAAACTAATTAGTCTGACTAAGTTTCGAAGGTGAGACTTACAATGGTCGTCAGAAAGAAGAACGAGAGACTTGAAAGATGATAATGTGAAGTAAAGCATAACGGGATATACATGGCCAGAGATAACTTCCTTTCATTAAAAGATAATATTGTTAGAGTCCCTTGTTCCAATTTCCTGCTCACTTTCAACTACCAATGGAATACCAGAGAAGACTGCAAAAGTAAACCTGCTGAATAAAATTGCGGCATATAAGTGAAAGAAATACCAAAAGCTGATTCTATATATGGGCAAGAAAGGAAACACACCCAGTCTCTTATCTCTATGCCTAACATTTGAAAGATTTGAAAGGAAATGACACAGGAGAGACATTTATTTTAGCCAAAGATTCAGTCGAGTCAAACGGTGTTTACAATGAAGACTTAACGTTAGTAGTGTTGATCCTTGAATCTTTGTTAGATGTCCTTGTCATATGTCCTCCTGCCAAGATGTTACAGAAAGAATTTTGAACTCATTGACAAAGACATCCAAAGTCGTTTTTTTTGACTGACACAACTCTTTTCCCATGGAGTCTCATGAACGTAAGTGAAATTGTATGTCACAAAAATTTTTGCTATTAGGTGGATAGCCAAGGATTCTGAAAGACTCGAATGACAAGCACTCTAGAAGTCACTGAGAAATACTGGCTCAGAAGAACTGGAGCAATAAATACTGAGAGGGACTTTAAAATAAAACCTCCGAAAGTCTGAAAAGACAAACCCTTTTGGAGACCAGAGAGATGAAATCTCAGAAGATTTGGAAAGCCTAGGGTTTCTAGTTACTTGAGAATGGCTGTGAGGTATTTAAAAGGCTTTTATAGGAATGGATGAAGACAAGTATAATGAACAGTAATGGGAGGGAAGAGGTTACTTTTCTGTGTTTAGTCGCCAAGAGGAAGCAGAGACTAAGATCCATCGCTGATTTGTGTCGTAGAAGCAGGAGGAAGCAGACACTAAGATAACCATTCACAGTTATATATCGTAGAGCAAGCAGACTATTCTCCTTTACAGGAGAAAGCAGAATCCTTCACGTCAACTTTAACCACAAGCACACCTCGTCTCTTCACAGGAGGAAGCAAACTGTAGAAATACAAGAAAAGTTTGATAATGTTTTCAATTATAAAAGTTTGTGTTTATGCATGGACAAACCAACGCACCAGGACGTGACCAAATTCACATGTGACAAAGTTGGCAAGAAATGTTGAAGAAAACTAACAAATTAAGATTTTTCAAAAAATGATACTGCTTATAGTTACAGTAAAAAAAATTTCAGATAATGAAACTGAAGATATGAAACACTACAATAATTAAATATAGCTGGCAGGAGAAGATACAGAATGGTTAAAATCAATGGTTGACAGTGTGTTAAGTGGAGAAGATACTCAAAGAACGCTATGAAGACCAAACAAAAGTTGAGTTCAGTTTGTTAGATAAACAGACAGGTCATTGTGTGTCATCAGCCTAACATTCAACATAGAACTTCTTATATCAAAAACGGATTCTAAACGAGGGTGTGCTGAGGAAGGCTACAAAATTCTCTTCAAGATGCTTAATAATTTTCATAAACTACAAGAGCCGCATAATTTCCTGAATTTTAGACACATGGAATAAAGTTTAAAGTATCAGGTATACCTCTGCAAGGAAAGCTGCAAGATGGCAAAAAGTATGCAGAGAAGTCAACAAATCTTAGCTCTTCTGAATAAAAAAAAAACGAATATCAACTGACATTGACTCTAATGCATCAAGTATGTCTACCAGGGCCAAAAAAAAAAAAATGTTGTGCATTTTACAATGGCAACTTGAGTAAACAGTTAGCAAACCACAGCGCATATTTTGTATCAGGTCTGGGGCTCCAGACCTGATACTTTGGATATGTTCTGCAAGAGCTACTAAGGAAAAATAAAATTTACTAAGAAGAAGTATAAAATATTTCAAAGCAATGATTAGGTGAAACTATTAACAATGTTGTTGAAAAACCTGATGAGTGGAAAAATTTCTGTACCGGAATTGGCTGATAAGGTGAAACTTTACAGCCAAGATTGCTGCAGAACAAAACAGGTTTAAAAGAAAAATTCTTGGCCAATATTACTAGCATTTAAGCTAATGCAAAATTAAGACATATTCTACTTATCATTGATAGCTGTTGTTCCTTGCACTTTTAGAAGACATTACTCTATTTTCATGTTTTTAAAAATTATTTAACTCATTCTCCATGGCTTATATAAAAATTCCTTCACTTTTGAAGACCATCTCACAAAATACTGTCAGGAGACATATCACCCTCTATTTTTAGCAATGATTCGTATGCTTCTGGAAAGCCCAAGCAAATATTCCTTCATCTCAGCTCCCTGACAAACCCTGTTGCCTTTATGAAAGAACAAAATTTTAAACACGATAGTGTTAGGCAAAAACAGATCAATTCATCTGCTGTGATGTGTTTTGCCACGAGTCAGGCAAACCACTTCCACTTATTATAAAACTGAAGAAAGAAATCAGGGACTGATTGACTTACTCTCTGAATTCAGAATCTGTCTCTTAAGAGAGGTCCTCGTTTATCTCCAGATCTTGCTAATTCTATTTGTGAAATAATACCATGTGGTACAAGTTCTGTTCTATACAAATTCATAGTTGGAGTTTCCTACTACATGACCTGTTGGCAATAGGTGTCATCTCCATTCTGGGGTTGGCCGAACAGGAGATGTGAACAATATAGACAAGAATCTCTCCTCTCACGTGGTTGCAAGTTCTTCTATTACATGAAGATGTCACTGCTCCAGTCTCTCTTCTCACACAGATGTAGACTCCTTCTAGAACAAAGATCCACTGATCACTCAGCAGATAGACATAGCTGAAGGGTTCTTGAGGAAAGGAAGGGTAGTCTTGTTGCAGAATCCATGATGGAGATGAATAACCGGAGCTTTGTATTTTTTTCACTTATCATTAGATACAGTGCTGTGTACAGGTACCTTTTCTCCAGTATATCAAAGCTTCCAGCAGGTGCTGTATCATTCCAGATACTCACCGTGCCTGTTTTGGTCACTGTAGTTTTGATCTTATTGCAAGATGCAACTGTCGCTGCAGGTTTCTGCTATACTAGCATTTATATTTGTGATGGTGACTTCAGCGCTGAGGTCGTTGCATGTTGCTAGTGTTCTTGCATGTCTTAGCTGTGCCAACATTTATGCTTGTGATGGTTATTGCATTGAAGCCAAAAAAAAATCATTTGCTGGAAGCATATTAACATGACTGAATAATAATTTTCCTAACATATAATGTTTATTCATCTTTAATCTACAGTGAAAATTAAAGAACTACTTCCCTAAATGTTTCTAGGAAGAATTAATTCTAAATTTAACATATTAATTTAACATATTAAATTTTTGGTAAGGAGGCTTTAATTAAAAACTATTTTAGGTATACTTTGAAAATTATTTTTTGCTGAAAATGTTAGAAATATTGGTTTTATCGAGTTATTTAGGCATGTCACACTAAAACAACATTGTTCTCTAATACGGGGCTGTGATAAACTGACACTGAAATAGAAAGTTCATCCAACGTGCAGGTTGACACTAACATTGCCCAGGTCACCACTGATACTATCAAGGTAAACCGTAGCCTCACGGGTTACTGATGTAAGATACTTTGTCTTCATTGACTGAGCAAAGGCTAACTTATCTTCATAACCAAACAAAAGGCTAACGTGTCTTCAAAACCTGACCAAAGAATACTTCGTCTTCATAACTATGTGATATCCTTGCTCAGAAACATTTTAATTATGAATTGTCGAAATAGTGTGGGAAGAAGAATGTCTTTCTTACAAAATGGAAACAGAGTGGGAACAGCCTCTGCTGCATTCCAAGAACAGGGTGCTTTTGGGAAGGCCTAGGTGAGGATAATTTTTTAATATATATTAAATCTGTTAATGATTAATGATATCAGTACAGTGTCTCAAACTGAGAAGAAAAGAAAACTAGACCAATTAATTAGAGATGCAGTCAGGTTTGGTCCTGGTTAAAATCGCGAACCATTAGCTGGAAATTATTTTTTGCTGCAAATGTTAGAAATATTGGTTTTATTGAGTTATCTATGCTTGTAACATTGAAATATATAGAATCTACCCATACATCCACGTAACATCCAAAGAACCCCAATGGAAATAAGTCACTCTGTCTGACTTTTCTGGGTTATCCCAGGTTCTCTATATACATGCTGCTATGTATGATAATCTATGTAACTGTATTTGTGTATACATGAATAAACTTACTAACCCCTTTTCTCGTACGTCAAGAGGAGCTAAATAACAAGAATCGCGGGCACATGAGTTTGGTCAGCCAACAAAAGCAATACACCACAAGCACACACGCGAAGAAGACGGCTCTCCTTACAGCTTTGTTGTGGGGCGCGTATGGGGTGCCTGGGGTGGCTGATGTCTAGGGAAACTCGTAGTGGTAGCGAGGCAGGTGTGGGCTGCCTGACTGCACGTGTTCACCGCCTGTCTGCAGGTTTCTGCTGCCTGTTTGAAAGACTGGGCCACCTGCCAGAATGTATCGCTGGAAAAACATCAATACGAGTATTCAGGCCGGCACACCAGCCACTCTAGGCCGCATTTGTTTACAGTGTATGAGTGATGACCATTTATTTAACTTTTATAATGAGCCTTCGGTATTTCCAACCCCATCCCTGATGACATTTATGTATGTGTGAATATGAGGCTAGGTGTATGTGTAATATACATATATATATATATATATATATATATATATATATATATATATATATATATATATATATATCTATATATATTTGTGTGTGTGTGTGTGTGTGTGTGTGTGTGTGTGTGTGTGTGTGTGTGTGTGTGTGTGTGTGTGTGTTTGTGTGTGTGGGTCTGTAAATGCATCTCATGTCAGCGGCAATTACAGGGTAATAATAATATATTAACGCGTGTAATTCGGCCTTTCAGGGGTATTAACTGCGTAATACTTGACGAAACTGGCAATAGTGACCTCTATAAAGCGATTATATAACGCTCAATTGGCCCTCAATGACCTGGGAGAATGGACCTTGGGTGTTGGTAACCGCAAGAGTCAAATTCCCGTGTCAGTATTAAAGCTGTGAGGCAGAACTCACACTACCACTATCTCAGAAAGGGAACTGATATCTTCGCAGTGGTGTATTCAGCATTTCTGAAGGAGAAGGGGGAGGGGGAGGGAAAGTCAGGAGTCCGGTAATATTTCCACGTTAATGAGGCGCTGGAAGACGGATGATCGAGCATCCAACACTCTTTGCGTTGAATGACTCACGCTGGTTTAGCTTTTTATAAAAAAAGTATTTGGAGATGTTGGGCCCAGGATTTATTCTCATGGAAAAGTGCCAAACCCGTGAATATGATACAGATTGGAATGGAAGAGAGTAATCAAATCTCATAGTGTAAAGGGAATATCAGCTCTAATTCATTGAATCAAAAGTCCTTCAGTGGCATCAGGGCACACCCCTCCCTTCAAGGGCTAAGTCCAAGAGATAAATCCTTTCTTAGATATTATTATGGTTACAGTTATGGGGAAGAGCTAAACCTGCAAGGGAGATTCAGCGGCTGGTAAATGGGAGGTAATTAATTTTGATCTAAGGATGGATTAAGAGACCTCTTCACCAGATGAAAGAGAGCGAGAGAGAGAGAGAGAGAGAGAGAGAGAGAGAGAGAGAGAGAGAGAGAGAGAGAGAGAGAGAGAGAGAGAGAAACGGTCTTTTTTAAAGACGATCAATTTACTCTACTCGTCAGGGAGAAACTGAAGAAATCCACTAAGATTTTCCGTAAACTAGTACAAGATGACTTTTTATCAGTGCGCAGTGAGAGAGTTCTTACAAGTCAACCTCATAAGCAAACCTGTACTAATAAAATGAATTAAAAGTGCTCGGTGAAAGCCACTTTCAGTAATGTATCATTGTTTTATACCCAAGTTTCCTAAATCGTTTGTAAGGACAGTCGTCCCTTAGGACTAACCAAGCTCTTGTAAAAAGAAATGTAGGTAAAGCATATGTAAACATGCATGTAAATACACATAACCCTTAGCACTTCATCTTGAAAAGGTTGTAAATAGTATGATGATATCGTCAAGCTGTGGGAAAAAGACACTTACATACAGTTCAGGACTTTTATTAAAGATAATGCTTCGCTACGAGTGGCTTTGTCGGTCCTCATTAAGATTGATGAAGCCGCTCGTGGCGAAACGTTTCCTTTGTAATAAATATCTTGTAGTGTACGTGTTTATTTCCTTAGCTCGTGAGAAACACGTGTGGGAGACGCGTGTTTAAGCAAGCAAACACGTGTGCTAATACACGTCCACACATATGTAGAGAAACCATTGTTTTGGTGCCCTTCGACATGCTCCTCCCACCTACAAGACACACTAGGGCCTTAAGGGTTAAAATCAAACGGCGCGTCACATAATGAAGTAGGCATTATAGGCGGGGATTATGTGATTGATCTCTTAAGGTCGCTTACTTGCCTATCAATACGCACGTAACCCACCTTAAGAGAATATTGGTGATTAGTACTATCCTGCCCCGAGCCTTCTTATTGTTTATGTGCTGGCGGACCCAGCTTACAGCTAGAACAAAATTTTCACTTACATTCATTCTTTTCTTTTACGGCGAGCAGGACGCCAGTTATCTGAACCGCTCGAGAAAAGACCGCAGTAATAGTCTACAGTCTCTGTTATTCCGACGTTCGTGGATCAGTAGAGTCTTAGTAACTTCTCGGTTTATGTGTGAAGGAGAGAGGTAAGCAAAGCCAGTCCAGTAATGTACAAAGGGTGACCTTCTTACTGGAGTTATGACCTACAGATTTCGTGCCTGAATCACCATTAGCGTTGATTATGTTGTCAGCAAAGTATGGCTTAGCAGGTTAAGACCCCCCCTTCTCAGCCTGCTTGTGTGGGGAAAGTCCAAGAGCTTCAAACTTCCTTGAATGGGAAAGCAGCTAAGTTGTAATAAGTGTGCACAAGGTACAAACGCAGAGAAGTGAGAAGTGTTTCTCTCACCAAATATTCACTGAGACTTATAAAGCAGAGGTGCGCATATCTCTTGAGTACATACACTCATAGTTATCCACGGAGAGATGTAAATCTCTTATTGTATGTGCAGTGATTTTATACTTTAATGTTTATTTTAAGCATTAAAGTATTCTTGATATTAGTGTACAGGAAATTTTTACCCTTAATGACCCATGTGTAATCAAAAGATTTAAACGCAACACGCTAACTACAATCTCGCTGGAAACCTGTCATCTTCAGAGAGTCGTTCAATAACCCCTTTTCTGGCCCTTTTGTTCATCCCCTGATACCATTAAAACAAAGGAGACATTACTCAGTTTGCCTGAAACTATTACGGTATTTGCTGCTGACTAGTCTATACCTACATAATTCTGTGAGAGATGAGTTGTATAGTGTGAGAGCTGTATGATATGCGTGAGAGACGAAGGGTAATTTCTGTGAGAGTTGAACGGTATTCATTTTAATTTTAATTTTAACAAAGGTTCCTTCAATGATTTATGTAAAAACGGGGAAAAACATTCCCATTTCACCATGTACTTCTTGTCTAATCATTCAGAATACTATTAACAGGAGCAAAAAAAAAACTTTGAATAAATTGTGTTGTTTTTGAGTGTGTCTCTAAATAAAAGAATTTCTAGATAAATTAGAAGACTGACACAGTGAATAACACACTGAAGTAATGAGAGAAAATTTTTCTTTTTTCAGTTAGGCTAAACATGGTACGGTTTTCATTGTATAAATTTAATATGGATATGTGATGTGAGGAGTAAATGAGTCAGGAAGATGAGCAAGAGTAATAGGAAGTTGGGCAACTGTGTCAAGAAGAAAAGGAGATGTATCAAGGATAAGAGTATCAGGGAGAAGAAGAAATGTGTTGAAAGGCATTCTAATGAATTGTACAGTATTTGAAATATATTCCTTTTGAAGGTCATTAAGGCTGAGATTTACCTATACTTCATCAAAAATACATTAACAGCATTGGACGGAATTACTCTTTAAAAAGAAAAATGTGGGGGAAAAGAGTTGGAATTAAGCCTGAAAAGTATAAAAAGTAGCTTAAAAGTTAATCGAAAAGAAATATGAGAATTCTCGAGGCCACAGAGCCAAAAAATGTTGAAATAATTTGATCAAATATATATAGAAAAAATTAAGTATATTCAAGGGAAGCTATTATATTGAAAGACTATGTAACAGCTGTATAATATCTGAAAAAAAATAAATATTATCCGGAAAGAATTACACTAGCATTTAAGAAAGTTATTAGGCTTATTCAGGGATTAAACTTTTCAAGCAGTTGAAACACCTAACTTGTCAAGATAACATTGACTGTATTTGTAAAAATACAAGCAATATATGCATGTAAATAAAAGAATTGAACGACCACTTCAGGATTCGAATGCTCTCAAAATATCTGAAAGATATACTCAAAATAACGTAAGTAATCAGAACAGACAGAGACATACCTAGTAGGAGTGAAGTGTTTGTGAAGTCTTGAGATAATGGAAAAGCACTTTAAAGAGTAGAGATTTAATTTGTAGGGGTAAGAAGATGAAAGCCCCAGAAACGATATTTGTAAAGACGTGTTTCATATTTAAAAGTATGAACATTGCAGTTTTATCTACAGTACTGTATCTGGAAAAATAAAAGTAATATGTGCATCTAGAGTTATTGCCTGGAGTGTATGAGATATATAGTATCTGGAAGACCTGGAATGATATATGAAAATGTGATTTACCTGGAAGGAGTGTAATGTACACTATATTAATAAGTTTTGTACTATATATGACAGGAATAATACTTGAAAGAATTTGTGAATCACTCTAGTCATATTTGGAAAGAGTGAGAGTGGTTTAAAGACAATATTGTGTCCAGAGTACTGGATATGCCTATGAATATGACTCGGCTTGGTTTTTTTCCTATAAATATGCTTTTCATATAGAGAAAAATGTATGGATTTTAGAATCTGGAAGCAATATATAATGAAGATTTTTCTTGTGAATTGCAAGGAATATTGAAACAAATGAGAGAACTATGCCAGACAACAATATTATATGTTTTGAAACGGAAATGAAATTGTGACTGGATGTCCTGTACACACCCTTGGATGGCATTCTCTTGGAAACTACAGAATGCATTTAAAACAACTGAATATTACCTAAAATGATTGTAAAATGCCAAGACTAAATTAGTTAGTATTAAAAACTATTAGAATAGTTCCTAGAAGTGCAAACTATCTGGACATTTTTAAATAATATATCAGAGGATGGGAGAGTTTTTAACCGGATGAGTGTAGTCAATTCTAAACATAAAATTAATACACCAGGTATTACCTTCAGAAACATTACCCTGCCTGGAAAAGATGAATTGAGATCTGAAGGGTCTTCAGTAGTATTTGTAAAGCTCGATTGGTTTCCAGAACTTGGATAGTCTCTGGAAAGCGTTCATATCATCTATCAAGTTTTCTTGGAATTGGATTGGAATATTCTGTCCTGTAAGACTCAGGTGAAGCACTTGGGAGAGCTGTATGCGATCTAGAAGTACTAGGGTGATTAGTATGTGAAAAAGACTCTAATATCTAGAATGACTGCTTACTGAAAAAGAACATCTGAAGGAGCTATAGAAAATACGCTCAAACACCTGGTTGAAACTTACAAAAGAAGTTTAACACCAGAAGCAGAAATACAAGTGATGAATCGCTCCCTCCCCCCCCCCCCCCAAAAAAAAAAAAAAAAAAAATATCCTGAAACAAGTTGTTTGGCAGCCAAGTATGTTCTTGTTATAATGGAACGTAACCTTGTGTCGTGGACATATTATTAGTAGCTATCAGTGAAGGATAAAAATAACAGTTTCCACAGTAAATAATGTTCAACACAGTTGCTTCTACAAATGTATTTCTCCATTACAAAGGCTTGCACTGCTGATTGCAATTTATGTAAAATCTCGTTTCTGAGGCCAACAACGAGAGCTGCTAAGGAAAGTCGGATGTAATATAATGTTTTATCTACTGTTTAAAACCCCAGTTTGTAAAGAGAACTTTGATGTAATTTAAGCCTGCCTATCGAAATATGATGACTATCTTCAGACTAAGAAATTGATTACATACACACACACACACAATATATATATATATATATATATATATATATATATATATATATATATATATATATATATATATATATATATATATATATATATATATGTATGTATATCCTCAGAGAATATTCAAGTTCCAATGGCAACCATCTCAGATGAGTCGAATTACTTTTCCTAATTTACGAGCGAAGTTAATGAAGAATTTATAACCTGTTCGGTATAATGACCTGATTTCCTGCAATTACCTTCATAACTCACGGGTTTAGATATGGGAGGAGGTTTTTGTGGGTCGCATCATAAACTCCCAGGCCGAGGGGAATTATAATGATATGTTTCTTCGTATGATATACTCCCATCTTAAACATTTCTCAAGCATGACTGCAAAGAAAAATATAATTTTATTCATGTAGCGACTTATTAATAATTTGAGGCAAATTCTTTTCATAACTCTTGAAGATAATGATTTCTAGTGCCGGAAGTGAAGAGTGTGGTTTCTTCGGAGGCCTATTAAAAAAAGGCCTGCACTGAGGACTTCAAATAAACCAGCATAAAGACTTTTATGAGGGCCTACATACAGGTCTATAATTAAAACTGACTTTATATTCATAATTAACCCAACAGTTATAGATGGAAAACGAAATTTCAATTTACAGTTCGTTACTTAGTTGTTTAATTCTTCCAAACTTCACGTATAACACGTAAAAAAATGATTTTGATAAGGAACCTTTGCTGAACTAACCCAATGAATGAATTTGATTAACTATTATGGGACCGATAATCCCAAAGAAGTGGACAAAAAGGCTTCAAAGGAAAAATATTTTAATTTTTTCCTGAAGCCCTTTAAATATAACATTGGCATAATAAATGTACATGTTCAATTGTGTCTTACAATTATATTAGATAAACGGAGTAATATATTGC
Organism: Cherax quadricarinatus; assembly: GCF_038502225.1. Classification (NCBI taxonomy): domain Eukaryota; kingdom Metazoa; phylum Arthropoda; class Malacostraca; order Decapoda; family Parastacidae; genus Cherax; species Cherax quadricarinatus. The sequence goes on from NC_091327.1 coordinate 16,446,090, forward strand.
TAACGACATTCGTTTTAAAAAGTTTGACGAGCTTCAATTTATAGTCGAGAGACTATTAAATAGGAGGCTAGTTAATGTAGATAGTAGTCTATTTGGTTAGATTAGAATGCTATATAATATGGAATTTGTTTTTAAAGAAAAGGAGAGAGATCTGAGATTAACTCACGTGCATTAAATAAGAGAGAAATGCATTGATAATGGCTTGATAATGGTACAGGAAGGACAGAAACGTCGTTTAAAGTTTCCTCTTGGAAGTGTAGATGAGTGAATCATTCGGATGATCTATTTCAAATCATGACCTGAAAAAAACTCATCTGTGAGCGAAACGTTGTGCAAACAAAGTCTTCCTCAAGAATATAAATGAAGTACTACCGTACCTGTCGGCAACCTTTTTTTAGACTTCAAAATACACACAGCTTCAGATCGTTCTCATACGCACTCATTCAGACTGCATGTAAAACATTTCCCTGAAATCCATAACCTTGGGTTTTGTGTGGGGGAGGATTACAGTATCAGCATCCAGCAGACCAATCATGGGGTCACTGAGGCAATAACTACTCTTAAATTGTCTAATTGCTTCCTGTGATTGGTTGCCTGCGGGTTGGAGGACCACGCTAATGGCTTTACAGGGTAAAGGTGTTCCCGGAGAAAGATTTACTGGCGTCTGGAGAGAAATGAGGGATGTGTTTGTGTGGTAGAAGGGACTGAAAAAGGTGTAGAGGTTACGACAGCTGGGGAAAATTTATTATTATTATTATTATTATTATTATTATTATTATTATTATTATTATTAAGACACTTGTCGGTATTTTATACGATTGTAAACATATTGTTATTATTATTATTATTATTATTATTATTATTATTATTATTATTGTTGTTGTTATTATTATTATTATTATTATTATTATTATTATTATTATTATTATTATTATTATTATTATTATCATCATCATATTCATGGGGAGAGCGATAAGTCTTAGAACCTGGGAAAATTCGATGTAATCTAGTTTGATTCAACGAAGGAGTGTCTAGCTCCAATTCCTTGGGTCAAGAGCTCTTCATCTGCATCAAGGAACCCCTCTCCCTACCTCTCTGAGTGGAAGCAATGTAGAAAATATTAATGGGTAACCCATGTCATAAGTGGATGAACAAGAAGATTATGTTTATATTGCTTTACGTTAATATATAGCTGAAGAAATAGGTAAATCAAGAGATAGTTGAAGAAATAGCAAATGAAAGAATATCAGGCACAATACCGTGACTGGAACAATACACTAATAGCCCGCATTTTGGGGTCATTAGTTAATGGGCCAAGTCGGACCGAAACGTCGCTAATCAGCAACAGTCTCCTTTGTGCGAGTTATCTGTGTATCAATAGAAGGTTAGTCAAGTAAACTTTGCCTCTGTAAGTGAGTGCAAGAAAACGACGAACACTGTGAGAGGAAAACACTAAACAAGACTTCTCAAAAATTCAATGTTGCTATGTTCCTTCACTGTTACTAAATTTTTAGACTCCTTCACTGTTACCATGTTTCGTCTTCTCCGAGCTAACGATACAAGACGATGAAAGTTTGAGTAAAGAATTCAGTGAGAGAGGCATAAGATGGAGGATGATGTCATCTTAGACACACACAGAGAGATTCAGTTGAGCAAATGAAATTGCTGGACCATACATGGCTTCAGCTTTATCCTGTTTCCTGTTTGTATGTGTCATAACAATAAAAAGGCTTTCAAATGAGCTGATGTAGGTAACAGATCTTAGCTTCTAAATAAAATTAGGAACCTTAACCTAACCTTGTAAAACCCTGTGTAAAAAAGATATATATATATATATATATATATATATATATATATATATATATATATATATATATATATATATATATATATATATATATATATATATATATGCAATAAGATCACAGTAAACAGGTGATTACCTGTTTGTATGTTTGTATGTCTCATAGCAATAAACAGGCTTTCAAATGAGGTGATGTAGGTAACAGCTCTCACCTTGCAATATAAAATTAGGAACCTTAACCTAACCTTGTAAAACCCAGTGTAAAAAAGATATATATATATATATATATATATATATATATATATATATATATATATATATATATATATATATATATATATATATATATATATATATATATGCAATAAGATCACAGTAAACAGGTGATTTCAAAATATGCAAAACAACCACTCTGAAAAAATAGAGAAATTCCAAGCGCTTTCGTGACTACTCACATTATCAAGGAACTATGAAAGTAAAGCATCCAAGGAAGCTATATAAGGGGTCTGGCCAGCACCTCACTATATATATATATATATATATATATATATATATATATATATATAGAGAGAGAGAGAGAGAGAGAGAGAGAGAGAGAGATTAGTTTATTGTGGAAGAGAGCTACAGAGAGAATTTCACTTGAAAATCACTGGGTAGTGTGGTGGTGGCTGGAGTGTGGAAGGGCGAACCTCGATGGACAGAGAAGACGGTCAGAATGCAGGATTTCCGCCCTTATGGTTACCACTTGAGGCTCGGCTGGTGTCTTGTTGGGTGTATCAGCCTGTCTGTTGGTGAGGATAATGATGATGGTGCTGGTGTGTGCTCACCTAAACATATTCATGGCGATCAAGCTCTAGGTCATGGGCCCCTGCTTGTTAACCATGAACCATTGTAAGACATTTATCTCTCTCTCTCCTATAGGTCCTGGTCTTTGTCTCATCCTTTCCAAACTTTTTTTTTATCCACATTATTGATATACCTGAATATTTTGAATGATGTGGTTTTTATCCATGATGTGAGATTTAGCTATTGGAATCTGATTTTATATTTTCAATCCTTAATAACACTTGACAGGCATCGGATATTTCACTGAACTTCACGTAGAATTTCCTGTCCTTACTTTTGAATTTTTCCCTTTTCTTTGTTTTAGTACTTATGATTTTATTTGTTGGGATTTTTCCTGCTGCATTGATGTGAAAAAATTGTTGAGGTACTCCATGACTTTGACAACTATGCTATTTTCAAAACTTTGCCTTGATTTTACTTTCCTCTCATTCACAAGTTCTTGAACCTCCTGTTGAGTCTCTTTCCAGTTCTTGAATCGCTTGCTGAATTATATTTCTAGTTTTCAATCTTCCTGCTAAGTTCTATTTCACTTTTTTGCATTTTTTGTGACATCTAGGCTTTTCTTGAGCTAAAACGATGAGGAGTCACTGTACTCATTTGTATTCACTTCTCTGGACTGGAATGAAGCTCTTAGTGTTCTTAATAGCCAGTACGTGTTTTATCGCACCAGGTGATGATATAGAGAACTGCATCCTTTTGTATTCCTTAGTTATCTTTCATGACATCAAATGATGGCTTGTTACAGAGCACATGGTACCTCATTGCTTTTTTTTTATACTCCCTGGCTCAGTACCAATGTCTTTCAGTCGAACTTCTGTCTGGTAGAGTTCGTGAACATGTTTCTTAGTGGGATGTTTATTCTGTCTTCTCGATTCGTGATGTTCCCTGAGTGATTATCACATGTAGCTTGGCTCCTTTACCTTCATATTTTTTTTTTGACCGGGGTGGGGTTGTGTTGATGTACACCTTTATGTCTATTTTCTATTGTGTGTATGTGTGTGTCTGTCTGGCCTCAAAAGCCTTGTCGTACCTCTTCTTAGACCTATGTATGGATCCTGCCTCTACCACTACAATTTCTAGATTGCTCTATTTTCTGACAACTCTAAGGGTGAAGAAATACTTCATAACATCTCTATGACTCTTCTGAGTTTTGAACTTCCCATATCTGAAACATTCTGTCTTGGTTCACCTTCTCATTTCTTCTCAGTATTTTGTAGGTCGTTATTATATCCGCCCTCCATAGTGCTCCTGTCCTCCAGTGTCATCAGGCTGAGCTACCTTAACTTCTCCTTACAGGACATACCCTTTATCTCCGGGACTAGTCTTGTTGCAAACCTCTGCATTTTCTCTAATTTCTTGACGTGCTTCACCAGATGTGGGTTCAGTACTAGTGAGGGTACTCCAATGTGTGTGTGTGTGTGTGTGTGTGTGTGTGTGTGTGTGTGTGTGTGTGTGTGTGTGTGTGTGTGTGTGTGTGTTTGCATGAACGTTCATGCATGCTTTTGAGGCTGTTGGTGTATTATGAGTGAGAGGTTTGGAATGGGAGAGAGGGAAGGTGGAGAAAGAGGCGAGAATGAAGAATGAGAGATCATAGTGAAGATGGGGGAAGGAGAAGAAGCAGCGAGAAGACAGAAAAAAAGTGAGATGAGGATGATGGGTAGGCAGGTTGGAGGGATAAATGGGAAAGTGGCAGAGGAGGAGAAGCAGGGAATGATGTACTGTGAAGAGCCTGGCTTGAGAAATGGAAGTAATAAAAATGGAAGAGAGGAATAAAGAGCATATCGTAAGTTCCAGTATTCTAAGTGTGGGCTATTTATGTAGACCGATTATTTATTGGTAGGACTACCGACAGTATGTGAGAACGATGGACTCATGTGCAACAATGAGACATTCATTGCAGCTATAAGATTAACAATGATCTTACAGAAGGAGACGTCAAACGGAACGTATATCACCATCTCAAAATTTAATAAAAAAATAGCAAAAACTATGAAAAAAAGACAGGTGTAGAGCAAGTTTTAATTGTAGTAACGTTATCACAATACAAGATTGCACTACACCTGCAAGGCCTATAATTACAAAACTAAGATGAAAAAAAATTGCTTCGCTTAATATAAATCACATTTTAATGAACAACCTACAAGATCGTAACGAAGAATAAACACAAAGGCAAAAAGCGTCGTAAATATATTATCAATTAAAGGAGAAATGTCCCAGCGAGTATAAAAGATTTCTCGACCATTGTGAGGACAGTCTGAGCTTCACAGAAATTAAGAAAACAAACCAGCTAACGTATGGACACTGAAGACGAGTTACAACCTTGTAAAGATGAGGCAAAATGGTTCTCAGAATATCGGAGGAATAGATGGGAACTCGTAGACAGGAAAGGAAAGAAAAATATAAAATGTCTTATAGGAATTTATAAGAGTTAAAAGGGAGAAAGTCAGACAGAGACAAAGAGGAACAGAAGGAAGATGGGAAGACAGCTGAACAAGAGAAAGGACAGCTGAACATGAAGAAGATCCCAGAAAGGGGTCGAAATATACAAAACAATCAATCTTCTGAGTTTCTGTCTCAATATGGGTTATTATTGAGCACATAGAAATGCATTTATTAAAAAAATTGATTAAATATTAATAAAATGAACGTGTTTATCAAGTTACAGTAAACTGATGCATACAACAGGTTTTAATTTATTATATAAAAAGCAGAACTGAAATCCCCGATATACCGGTTCTGCTATACTCTAGTTTAAAAGAATATATATTTGTGCTTCAGGTTTACAAATCCAAAGAGTTTAAAATTAACTTAATGAAAATGAGATTTATTCCTTGATCAGTTCTCTTCTATTACTGTATATTCTTCAATAATAATGATAAGTACAAATGATTTGTACAAATACATAATAACAAGTACAGATGATGAGTACAAATACATAAAAAAAAAAAAAGTTACTGTACGGTTCTAACAAGTTTCATCTCACACTAACTTCTTCCTAATTGAAAGGGGTTGATATGCTAGATTATGAAATTAATCTGAACAAAATAAGTAGAATATGAATTTTGTGTTTCTATATCAAGAGGAATGAAACCTAAGCACAAGCCTGAGCAGATCCAATGTGATAAAATGAACGTAGATAAGATCATTTATGGAACAGTTAGGTTAGGTTAGGTAAGGTTTGTCAGGAAACAGGACAAGTGTTTCCTGACGCGGGTCTTAGATGATGACACGCTGTTGGAGCTTTGGTCATCTGACCGAGGCCTTCCGCTGGCTTACCGGTCCACCCCTTTAAAAATAATGGTCATTTATAACCATTTTTTTTAATTATGTGGAACAGTTAAAAATGTATTTAGAGAGACTGATGTTGTAGCGGCTAGACTTAAGCTTGGTCACGAGTACTGTTACCACTTTTACATATATACTGACAATGATCAAATCACATTATGTCCACTTTTTTAAAGATTTTGTGCTTGATTGTTCACTAATTGAGGAATATAGATACAGAAAAATACGATAACCTATATGATATGTCAAGTAATCTTATTAGCCAAACGGATATTAAATATTCTGAGCAAATAGCCTATATTTGCCTGTTACAAAAAAAAAAAAAATATATGTATGTCCAAATGTATCCTTATTATCCCTTTTAGAGGCTAGTTCCTATGTCTTTGTGTATTGTCATCTCACTTTACCTCCCACATGGTAAGAGTTCAAGTTAAAAAGTAATTGTATTTATTAATAGGGGTCTTCAACACACAATGTTTTGGAGTAAAGACATTGTGACTTTTCTTATAAGGGTTTTGAGGCTTTGTGAGCTAAAAACACTGTATACGATTAAATACAATTTTTCCTCCGCAGATCTGTAAAACCATCTATGTAAGTGTACCATTTTATAATTATTATATTCAAGGGGAAGAGGTAAACCTGTGGGGGCCATACAGCATCTGAGGAATAGGAGGTGATCAGGTTTGATCCAAGAAAGGAAGTGGTACTCTCAATTCCTTGGATCAAGAGCCCTTGTGTCCTTCCTGTATCATTAATTGGTGTCGTGCCCTTTATTCTTCGCAGTTATAATAAATGATTTACCTGGAGACAGCGAGGCATCAGAGACGAGGTGTGGCCTTGGTTATGATCCGGGTGGGTGAGAGTGGAAGATAATGCTTTGGATATTTGTGTATCCATGGCCTGTGTATTTGTGTGTGTGTGTGTGTGTGTGTGTGTGTGTGTGTGTGTGTGTGTGTGTGTGTGTGTGTGTGTGTGTGTGTGTTTGTGCGTGTGTGTGTGTGTGTGTGTGTGTGTGTGTGTGTGTGTGTACGTGTGTGTGCAGTGTACCCTTTTATAAGTACTCGCCTATATGTGGTTGCAGGGGTCGAGTCTCACCTGATCTCTTCTCTTCTCTGGTCGTTGCTTGGTTGACTCTCCTGGCTTCGAGAGCATTATCGTACTGTGGGTGTGTATGTGTGTGTGTGTGTTTATGTTCATTCGTATGTGTGTATGAACTGTGTACGTGTGTGTTTGGTTTGTGTATTAGCCTAAAGAGAAGAAGGTGCCACCAAGTGATTATTACATCGAAATTCTAATAGACTATACTTCCATTTCCTAATAATTATTGTAAGCTCCAGCATATGTCTATATCAAATTGCTGGATGGCCAGCACTTACAGTACTATCAGCTCCATGCTTACAGGAAACAAATGTTTAGACATAAATAAGAAAATTGTATATGTGGACCGCCACCTGAAGTTCTCTTCAGCAGAATCTGCTGAAGAGGACTCTAGATGAAAACCGAAATGCTCAAACAAAAATAATTTATGCGTTATCTAAAGTATACACGTGGGTTTCCATTATGCTTTACATCCTTATGGCATCATATCTATACCAGACATTCGGTATCACATCACACCAAATATATGGTAACATAAGCAACACCGTAAGTCTGATAACAGGATAACTAAAATCACATCAATATACTCCGGGCAACGCTGAAGCGTTGTCATGCAAACCAAAATGTATACTTAAGATAATGTAAATTTTCCGGTCATAGACAAAAAGAACATGAAGAAAAACAGACACATCGTTTTCACTTCCATGGTTCAATTTCGATAACCTTAAAATATACACGAAAGCTCGAGACAAAGAAGTGTTAGTAAGGAATCAAGGGGGTAAAAAACGGGGAAAATGTGTATATTTAATGAAGGAGGGACAAAAAGCAGCCACGGGAAGTCCAGGTATGATGTACACATCCTGCTGACAGGCTATAATAGGAAGAAGCACAAGAAAAAGAAGAAGAAGAAACAGAAGAAGAGGAAGAAAGAGAGATGAAAGAAGATAAAAAATAAGTAGGCAAAGAAAGACAAAAAAAAAAAAAGCAGGTGAAGGAGATTAATCAGGTGAGAAAAATATTCCTCCAACTGTCTCTCTCCTCACGACCAGTCGCTATATCTTTTCTCAAAGTGATTCAGAAACAGCAGCGGAGAAAGGCAAGAGCATCGAGGGACGCCGCGCAGGGCAGAAACGATGATATTAAGTCACTTCGTCTCGAAGATAAAGAGAATATAATCACACCTTGTAAAGCCTGCATTAAAATTAAATACTATCCGGCCATCCCCACCATCACGTTCGAGCGGTCCATCAACCTGAATTATGCATTGTTAAATTCATTCATTAATCATCATATCTAATCGCCTCATTAGAAGTTTTTCTTAACGTGTGAGTCCACTGGCAACTTCACATTGCTTGGTCTAAATATTTTATGTAAACAAACATATCAAGCCGTTTTACTTGCGTATTTAGTGGAATATTCAATTAATCATTTAGTTTACTTGCCTAAGCTTAGGAATGTTTAATTCTCTCTACTATATATGCAAACTCAAGGTCGTGCGAGAGCAATGACTCATTCCCGTCGTGGTCGTTCAATCATTTATCCGGGAACCAGTGTCAGCGGTGGTGGTGGCGGTGGTGGTGGCGGTGGTGGTGGCGGTGGTGGCGGCGGTGGTGGTGGTGGTGGTGGTGGCGGTGGTGGTGGTGGCGGTGGTGGTGGTGGCGGTGGTGGTGGTGGCGGTGGTGGCGGTGGCGGTGGTGGTGGTGGCGGTGGTGGCGGCGGTGGTGGTGGCGGTGGTGGCGGCGGTGGTGGTGGCGGTGGTGGCGGCGGTGGTGGCGGCGGTGGTGGCGGCGGTGGTGGTAAGGTGCTAGTGGTAGCAATGATGATGACAGTGGTGGTGGTGGTCATGGTGGAGGCAGTATTGGTGTTGGTGGCTGTGGCCGTAGAGGTGGTGGTGGCGGTGAGAAATTAACGTTAACCCAACATAAAGAACTTCCATAATGAAACTCCGCATTTTACTCAGAATTACCCAGCCCAAACAGTGCCATAGTTTAATCCCCCTGAAGGCATTTCAACTGCGTTTTAACGAGACTATTTTCATTTTTACGAGGCCCACACCACTCCTTCCCTCCCACCCCAACCCTTCCCACGCCCCCTTCCCAACTCCATATAAAATATATCCCAGTTTGGTGTCCCCGTTGCCTCAACAGTGCTACTGTCCCACCAGCGTTGACTTGAGCCTGCTGCATGCACTTGCAACTCGGATTCCTGGGGTGATTCTACGACATTTTTACGAGGTTCTCATTGTTTTACGAGCGAGAGGGGAGGGAGGGAAAGGAGGGGAGGGAAGGGTTGGGAAGAGGGGACGGGGTGGGAAGGGGAGGGATGGGAGGGGAGGGAATGCTAGGGACGGCGCCAACAACCAGTTATATTATATTCATGAAAAAGCTTTAAAACAGCGGGGGTGAAGCAACTTCTGGGGACTGAGAGTTGATCAGATTTGATCCTACTAGAGGAAACGTAGGGCTAGTCCCTCGGATCAAGAGCCCTGCACCACTACCACCATCAAGGCTACCCTTCTCTCCTTGAAGCTGACGACCAGTTACAAATTCGGCAACACCGACTGCTATTATAAAACAGTCATTACTCCCGCAAATAACACCTTGGCTCACCATCAGTTTATATCCCACTTCTCAACAGCCAATTGAAGACACATTGAGGAAGCGTGCAGCGCCAGACCTTGCAGCGATAGGTAGTGCTTATAACAACTTCAACACCAATGTGAACCTTCATAAAAGTTATTTGCGCGTGTGTCTGTGTGAAGTTCGTCCCTCTGCCTTCTCAGACGAGCCAGGAGGGCATTATATGTATATATATATATATATATATATATATATATATATATATATATATATATATATATATATATATATATATATGTGTGTGTGTGTGTGTATATATAATCAGTAATATGACTATGTACTCAAAGTAAACATATTTCTTGAGCAAAGTCATAAATTATTTTATTTTATTTACGCTCATCCATCGGTGATAAATTGTATGAAACCGGGAATTACTTTACTGGAAATCATGGTGCTTGTAACACATGGTATTGCTGTGCTAGGAATCATGGTATTCATGTGATGATAACCATGATTATCCTTTGCTGGGAGTTAAGATGTTCCTTTGCTCAGAGAAGTGGTACTTCCGTGTTGGGAATCAAAGTATTCCTGTTATGGGATCCAACACATTCCTGCACTAGAACATGCTATTATTGTGCATAGAATCGCGGTATTCCTGTTTTTGTTATTCATGGTAATCCCGTGTTAGTAGCCAAGGTCAATTTTATCTTTGATAAATGGTCAACTAAAAATGATTTACTAACGTAAATATGAGTATTTGGCAGAAATTCCTTCAAATGGACAAACCACTGATTGGTTGGTGGTGGATTAGTTAATTGACGGGGTAGTGGGTTAGTTGGTTGGTGAACAGATAGTTGACCTGATGGCGGTTTGGTTGGTGAGTTTGTTGTTGGGTTAGTCAACAATTTAGTAAGACTTCTTGGCGTGCTGGTTAGTTGGTGGGGTATTTGCATGGTTAGTTGGTGGGTTAGTTGGATGGTTAGTTAGTGGGTTATTTGGATAGCTAACTGGTGGGTTAGTTGGATGGTTAATCGGTTAGTTTGTTGGTAGGTTAGTAGGTCGGCTAGCCGGATGGTTAGCTGGTGGGTCGGTTGGTTGGTTGGTGGTAGAGTTAGTGAACGGAACGTGACCAGCAGACATAAATAGCCAGGTCAATATAGGAACAGACCGTCGAGTATAATACTGTGTTAGAGCACTATTACGGTGTGGCACGTGCAGTGGCTAGCCAGTGGCAGCAAGTAGCACCACTGGCAGAAAGTAGCACCCACTGTTAAACCAATAACAGTATATGGTGCCACAGGAAAACCAGTGATAGGAAATAGTACACTGTTAAACCAATAGCAGAATATATTACAATGTTAAAAAAAATAACATGAAGCACAGTGTTAAACCATATGACTATCGCAATAAACTTACAAAACTAGTGAAAATAAGCACTACACAATCAGCCTCTACTCAAAGAGCAACCGGCAAGTCTTGGCATGTTAAAGAGAACATAAATAAATGCATAACATTTAAAGTGGACGAAATGTTTAGCGTATATCTGACAAGACTGGTAAGAGGTCGCTAAGTGCAGATAAAATCTATATATTAAAGAGAAAGTTTCACCCAAACAGGGAGCATTTACAAGGATATACATGGTACATGTGACATGACAGTATATACAAGGAAGGTGAGTTGAAGGTAGGCGTATTTTGGAGTAAGGACGTTGTGAGGGTGCTAGGTCACCTGAACAAGTCTTTAGGTATAGTTTCGTTAGAGACTTCGCGAAGGTAAATACTCCCTAAATCTCTTCAGTGGAATTGGTAGTCAGCATGTGTGCAGCTTCTAAAGACAGTCTTCCTTTTTTGTTTTTCTCCTTGACAATTATTCCTGCTGTTGTCCAATCCATTAGATGTGGTTGTTTTACCCTACGAATAAAGCAAGCAATGAGGGCTCTGTGCAGTCTCACTAATGAATACCCTATAACACCCAACGTAGGTATTTCTGTAGAAATCTGCTTCAGTGCTGAAGACAACTCTAAAATTGATGTTATTCTGCTAGACGGTAATAGACATTTAACTGGCAATGTCACCTCTTGGTAAGAATAGTTGCTGGTGCGTTGCCAGTTTTGAGGAATAGACTGAGTTTTGTAGAATGTAGAAATACTGCAGGTACTTTATATGACAGTGGTCCAGTCCTCAGCAGCAAATTATCATCTTGAAAAGCTAGACAGAGTCCACTGTAGTGTATCTCACGGTACCACTGGGAGTGATGAAAGCAACAAGCTCCAAACAACTGGAAGTGAAGGCAAATGTCATCCGTCCAGGACACAACACGGTGAAAGGGCAGAAGACAAGCCGAAAGAGGCAGAATGCCGGTAACAGAAATAAGACTGCCATTCATAATTACGGAAAAGCGCTCACTGATATTTGGGATCGTACAACACGAATTGAAGGAGATTAGAGTGAACGACAGCATCCTTGAGAAAGATAAAATCAACAATTATGAACTGGACGCCAGGTTACAGTAATTTACGCAAGACTGAGGTCAAGTAGGTTGCTTATGCGGTGTACTAGAATACACACAATATTTCATAACCAGGTTGGAAAGACCGATGTGTGACTTAGTAGTTAAACACCATTGCTTATTATTCCACTGTCATAGAGAAAAATGATGGTGAATAATGAATTCCCAGTGGTACTAGTTATTGATGTTTTGAAAGTAGTGTAGTGTGGGATGTATTATGAAAGGGCTAAAATACATATCAAAGGATGGGATCGGAATCAGGGAGAGTCAGATTTCATTTTCTGTAGTGTGGCGGAAGAATGGGGAGGGAGTACAGGGGCATAAGAGACAAGTATTCACTGGAAATGGTGAGGAGGGAACAATTCCGGTAGGCATTTGTCTGTTGAGTTGTTCCAAAGTGAAGAAACTGACATGGAATCACTGTTTATATCCATCAGTAGAAGAAGAAAACACGATTCACCACGTGACAAATCTATCGCTGAAAATGCAACACTAGTGTCGATGGTGCATTTAATTACACTCATGCAGGAGCTTGATAAAGTCCACAGATCTGGAATTAGATTTGTACCAGAGATGAGTAAAAAGTTTTCTTATATTTTGCTACTGATACGGCTAGTTTATTGTACACCCCATATCCCCCATATGGTTAATACCACAAAATAAACAAAAGACCTGAATCTATGAAAGAAAAAAATGTGTAACGGAAGTATCACATTACCGAAACATTGAAGAATCGAAAGAGATGTGATTACGGTGCATAAGATGATTAGGGTTTTTGGCAGGGTGAACACAGAGTTTGTTTGACATGAGAGAAACTAGAACAAAGAGGCATAGATGAAAGATGAGAATCTAGATGAGCTACAGGGATGCAGGGAGAGGCTTATTTACTGATAGGTTGTTAAAAAGTGATTAAAGCTGAATTATGAGGTAGAAGAACCAGTTTCTAAAAATGGCTTCAGTGGTATACATAACCCCTAAAGTCGATAAATGTAGTGTCAAAAGAAAATTAAAGAGGTAGAGCCAGGAGCTGTAACTCGACTCAAGGAAAAAAACTTTTAAAGTAGAGCTCATGGAGACTGCACGCAATATTTAATGAATTAATTCCAAAAAAATTAAACAAGAACAAATTAGAATCAGATTCTTCAAGACTACGGTATTCTTCACCGACTCCAAGGCTGAGGGACTGATTACCTCGTCTTTGTATATAGTTCTACTGTCTTCCCATTATGTCCTTGAATTTGTATTGATAAAGCCACTGGATGGCGAAACGTCTACAAATAAACATACCCAGATGTTACACATTTTCATCTTTTCGGTACTGTAAACCATACATGTACAACAGGATAGGACACTATTAACTAAACTATTGTTACAAAGGCCATAAACAATATTGGATCTAATGTCTACTAAAAAAGATGAAGAAATTTCAAGCAGATTATTTTTTTTACTCAGTAGGGAAAAACAGTAAGAAAGCAGCATATAAACTAATATTTTTAACAAGATTTGATTTACATGATGAAAGGAAAGTAATGAGGGTTGAATTATGACAGTGAAAACATCATTTCAAACTTACATATTAGATTCAAAATGTGAATGAAAATTGTAAATTAAGATACGAGGAATTAGTAGAGCGTATATACTATGTTACTATTCATCTGAGTATTCGAGAATTAAACAAAATATAAGGAATAAAAAAACTGAAACGTGTTTGTTATTTTTCGTTGGAATGCAATGATAATTAGGAATTAGTAGAAGCTGCAACTCAACTCACACATATACTCTTGTAACCGAATTAAGAGCTCAAGAAATATAAACATTATTAAACAAGAAAACAAGAAAAAAATTATGAGAATGTAACAATGGAAGAAATCAAATCTTCATATATCAGAAAAAAAACGATGTGTAGAAGATATATATATGAAATTAAACGTGATGAAAGAAATTAGTTGCTTCGAGAGAAAAAAAAAATTGTAAAATATTGCATTCTGACTTTCATAATTCATTTAAAGAAGGAAAATGTTTTATGAAAAATTTTTATACTCCCAAAGTAAAAATTAGTGGATATTAGTAATACAATTAACGAGTAACGTAAAAACATATTAAATATTAACTCAGTATCAAATTACATATTGCCTTGGTTAGTTAAGGAATAAAGAATATATCATCTTTGAACGAGGACAGACTGACAGATAAATGGAAAATGACAAGTATTTCTAATATTAAAAACAGAGTAATGTCGAAAACCACTGACAATTTACTTTCGCTCGTATGAGAAGTTGGCAAATATTAGAAAAACTAGTAGGAGAAAAGTGGATTGAGTAAAATGATAGATAAATTAATTTCAAGTCAACATCTGGTATTTTTAACCTAACTTAATCTGAAGTGGATGAAAGAACATGTAGTTTACTGGAAACGTTTCTGGCTTGGGACCTTGTGACTCCAGTAAAGGTGTCCTTAGTGCACTCGTGTCCTTGGTGCACTTGTGTCCTTAGTGTACTCGTGTCCTTAGTGTACTTGTGTCCTTAATGCACTCGTGTCCTTAGTGCACTTGTGTCCTTAGTGCACTCGTGTCCTTAGTGCACTTGTGTCCTTAGTGCACTCGTGTCCTTAGTGCACTCGTGTCCTTAGTGCACTCGTATCCTTAGTGCACTCGTATCCTTAGTACATTCGTGTCCTTAGTGCACTCGTGTCCTTAGTGCACTCGTGTCCTAGTGCACTCGTGTCCTAGTGCACTCGTGTTCTTAGTGCACTCGTGTCCTTAGTGCACTCGTCTCCTAGTGCACTCGTGTCCTTAGTGTACTTGTGTCCTTAGTGCGCTCATGTCATTAGTGCACTCGTGTCCTTAGTGCACTCGTGTCCTTAGTGCACTTGTGTCCTTAGTGCGCTCATGTCCTTAGTGCACTCGTGTCCTTTCCAAAATATTGTTGATACCATTATACCTGCTACTCTCTAATCTGCCATACAGATATTTACTGATAGAGTCATTGAAGTTATACGGAAAAGTTGTGGTGTTTGAACAAATTTACGTTTCAAAAGTTCTCAAAATAGTTACTTATATCAAAATAGCTTGAAAATTACAAAGAAGCAGGAAAAGTAAAGAAATTATTGAGCAAGATTTTTTTTTTTTTTTTACATGAAAGAAAATTTGTGACAATCACAAGAAAAAATATATCATGATAGTTAATCACAAGTGCAGTGATGTGATGCTCGGCACTAACTTTAATAATGATTCGAATGATTTTATGAAGGGGGTAAAATTATACGAATGTAGTTACAAAAGTATTTAACACTTTAAGCAAAAAAAAAAAAAACAAAATAACTGTTTAAACTCGCGAGCAAATAAATTGAGAAAAGGGAGGAAAAAAAAATATAATTTATATCATTATGGAAAACTGCATGTAATGAGGGCGGCTAAAAATGCAAACAGTCCCCCATGAAAATACACTTTTCAGCATCTAATAAAAAACGTTTGAGGTAGTCATAAGAAGACAAATAACTTTAACCGTACCCCCCCCCCACCCACCCAAAAAAAATCGCAGTTATTAGAAAATCCCATACAACACTACTCTGAAGATAGCACTGAAGAATAATCATGATTATATAAAGTTATTATGAGGTAGAGGTAGAGGGATGAGTGATAAGGATGAGAGGCTCACATCTCCAATAGCATATAAGATAATCATAGGGCGCAACAATGTGGCAATTCTTTTGTTTTTTTAATCCCTTATAAGGAGAAGCTTTCCTGTTTCCTGACGAACAAAGCACCACTACCGTCCCATCCCCTCCTCCCGCCATCCATCCCGTCCTTCTTCACTCAAGAAAGCCGCCGAATACACATTGGTTACCCCCGGCGTGTGTCGTCCTGGTGGTGGGAGGGCTGGTAAGTGTGGGTGGTGACGTTTTATGAGCAATATGGACGGGTGTGAGGCGCGACCCCAAAATCCTTTTATGATCTATAACGATTCACGTTATTGCCTTGCTGACGCCTCTTCGTGAATATGGTTATCCCCCAAACCCCTCCCAGCCTACTTTCTCCTCTCCACAACCCCATTCCCAATCGTCCCTACCCCCACCCAACCTAATCCCAATTCACCATCTCTCTCCTGGTTCTCCAGTGGCTTATATTTTGTCACCAATACTGTGTCAACAATATAGTCCAAATAATATTTTCCGATTTGGAGGGGACGATTACATTAAGTGGAAGTAAGGGAGATAAACGAGGTTTAAAAGGCAGGGAGAAAAATGGCTTGCATCTGAATAATTTTTTTTGCACACAACAGAAAGATACTTTAAGGTATTGTAGACTTTTACGGAATTTATCAGTCGCAATTTTATGCTTCGGTACAGGTAAGGCATTTTCCCAAAATATTGCGTGCTGTATATTGCAGATATTTTTTGCGCCTGAACGCAGAGTTACATATTCATATATATATATATATATATATATATATATATATATATATATATATATATATATATATATATATATATATATATATATATATATATATATATATGCAAAACAACCACTGTGAAAGGATATAGAAATTCCAAGCGCTTTCGTGACTATTCACATTATCAAGGAACAATGATTGATTGTTCCTTGATAATGTGAATAGTCACGAAATCGCTTGGAATTTCTGTATTCTTTCACAGTGGTTGTTTTGCATATTCTGGAATCACCTGTTTACTGTGACCTTATTGCATATATATATATATATATATATATATATATATATATATATATATATATATATATATATATATATATATATATATATATATATATATATATATATATGTGTGGTGTGTGTGTGGTGTGTGTGTGTGTGTGGTGTGTGTGTGTGTGTGGTGTGTGTGTGTGTGTGTGTGTGTGTGTGTGTGTGTGTGTGTGTGTGTGTGTGTGCGCGCGCGCGCAGTAGTTTAGATGCTTTACAGACTCAATGTGAGCCGTAAACGATCTCTGTACATGTTCCAGCTCCGATATTTCTCCTGCCCTGAACGGGGACGTCAGCACTGAGCAATATTCTAAATGAGGGAGCACTAGCGATTTGAAGAGTGTCACCATCGGCATTATTTCCCTTGTTTTGAAAGTTCTCAATACCCACCCCGTCATCTTCCTGGCTGTCGTGATCTTTGTCTTGTTATGGTCTTTAAAAGAAAGGTCTGCTGACATAATTATTCCTAGGTCTTTTACGTGTTCCTTACGTTCTATTTGGTGACCCTCTTGAGTTTTGTATATAGTGCTCCTTTTGAGTTCTTCATTGTTTCCATACCTAAGCAGCTGGAACTTATCACCACTGAACGTCATGTTGTTCTCCACTGCCCACTGGAAGACCCGTGTGTGTGTGTGTGTGTGTGTGTGTGTGTGTGTGTGTGTGTGTGTGTGTGTGTGTGTGTGTGTGTGTGTGTGTGTGTGTGTGTGTGTGTGTGTGTATGTGTGTGAGTATAGAAATAAGAATCAACTGATGCCACGTATTCTAAGATTTAACTAACAACTGATGGGATATTTCTTTACATTCAAACATCTATTAATGTGTTAGAATCATTGCAAGACGTGAAATTATCATGCTATATTATCTCGTAATGATATAATGTATCAATTATATATAAATATAGATTATAACTGACATAGTCAAGGCCAAATATTTTACCACGATCCGCCCACCAGATTATATAACTAATATAATTAACTATTAATTACGAATCTATATAGCTTGTAGCGTCGTAACATGCTTGAAATATCCCGCAATAAATTCATGTCTTAACCAACTTAATCCTGTATTAATCCAAATTTAACCGTGAAAAAGGCAAATAAGACGAAAAACCGGCCAGGGAACAAAAGGCATCGTGTGTCGAGGTCCATCGATTATTTTGATTACCGCTAATTGTAATTTATGAATGAGAGGCTGAATAAAGGATTTTACCGTGGTGATTACGACATTGATTCGACCCCCTTCCCCATCCCTAGTTCTGTCTGTCTGTCTCTGTCTCTCTCTCTCTCTCTCTCTCTCTCTCTCTCTCTCTCTCTCTCTCTCTCTCTCTCTCAGATTTCAAGATACAGTAAGGAGAAATCACCGAACTGTAACCTTTGTTGAGCTTTGCAATAGTGACCTTTAAAATCTCCTGCTTGTGGTACTTCAAATTTTTGTTGCGGAACAAATTTTAATCGTATTAATATTATTTTTATTGTATTAATTAATTTTATCAGTTAATTTTATTAATTAATTTTATTAGTTAATTTTATTAATTATTTTATTCTTGTTGTTGTTGAAGTTGTTTTTGTTGCTGATGTTGTTTTCCTTATAGTCATTGTTGTTGGTGGTGTTGGAGTTATTGATTGTGTTGTTATTGTTGTTGATGATGATGATGATGATGATGACAATAATAATAATAATAATAATAATAATAATAATAATAATAATAATAATAATAATAATAATATCTACTAGGTTTATTGCTGTTTCTAAAAAAAAAAAAGCATTTAGGTAAACTGGAAAGGTTTACAGAGTAGAATGAGCGAAACACAAAAGAAAACATTAATAGCTGTCTGTATTGTGGCAAGCGATCTGGTTTCTATTTCCAGGGATCATTTAAGTGTTTGTGTTGGCTGTGAGAGAATAAGCGAAGCCTGGAAGCTGCATCTCTGCATCAGAACTTTCACTGGGACCTTCCCTTTGTTTCTGGGTGAACATCAGATCCGAAAGTGTTCGTAAAATTAGTGACGAAGGGACAGACGCGACAGCGCAAGTTTTAACTGACACCTTTCGCTTGACACAGTGAAACGCCCTGGTAAAAGCTTAAGCAACATTTCGATTTTCTTCGCTATTCCTCGCCTTATCGCATTACGGATCCATAGAAATTTCTACTAAATTCTAAGGAGTCTGCTAAACAGAGAAGGATGTAAGATCATTTAAGTAAGAGAAGGATATGCGAGTACTGTACATCGATATATTGAGAACTTGCTTCACCAGAGCAAAAAAAAAAAAAAAAAAACTTGTTACGCAGGCTATAAACAGCTTTCTAAGTGATACTGCCGCTAAATATATATATATAGATATATATATATATATATATATATATATATATATATATATATATATATATATATATATATATATATATATATATAATGTCCAAACGCCTAGTATAATATTATTATTATTATTAGGGCAAATAGCTTAATCTCAGGGGTCATACTCTCTGGGGAAGGGTAGGTGCGATCTAAGAAAGGGAAGGTTTGCTTCATTTCATTAGATGAAGAGCCCTTCACCAGCATGAAGGGCACATCCTTTTTTTTTTTACCCTTGAAGGAGGATGATGAGGAGGAGGAGGAGGTAGAGGATGTGGGAGGGTCCTGGGCGGGGGCCTTGGAACATCGGGGGGTTCATTTTCTCACCAACACATCCATCAACGAGACTACAATTAAGTTTCTTGAATTAGTGGCCTGGTGAGGTCTGGGAGACGCCCCACCTTCCTCTGCCCTGCTGCTGTTGCTGCTGCTGTTGTTGGTGCTGCTGTTGTTGTTGTTGCTGCTGCTGCTGTTGTTGCTGCTGCTGTTGTTGCTGCTGTTACTACTGTTGTTGCTGCTGTTAGTACTGTTGTTGCTGCTGCCATTGTTGGTGCTGC
>NC_091327.1:16468338-16480838 GCF_038502225.1 Cherax quadricarinatus
AAATGCCTCTTAAACTCAACTCATCTTTGGGTACATTTCCTGCCTGCCAGCCCTGACAGCCCAACTACCATTAGTTGCTTGACTTCTGGGGCAATTACTGGGTAATAACGGGTAATTAATGAACTGTTTATTCATATGGGGATTACAGCGCAGTTGTGTGTGAGGATGGTATGGAACGGTACGCATTGAAAGAGAGAATGAGAGAGAGGGAGAGAGAGAGAGAGAGAGAGAGAGAGAGAGAGAGAGAGAGAGAGAGAGAGAGAGAGAGAGAGAGAGAGAGAGAGAGAGAGAGAGAGAGAGAGAGAGAGAGATACCAATAGATACAGGAAATCAGAGATAAAGCAACGTAACAAAAGAGAAGGGAACTTAAAATATACACACAGAGATGGTCGACAGGTGTTTACCTGAGTTTACCTGGAGAGAGTTCCGGGGGTCAACGCCCCCGCGGCCCGGTCTGTGACCAGGCCTCCTCCCTAATATTCTGAACATAATAATATTCCGAAGAAATCTACACGAACGGGCACAGGTGTATTAAAAACAGCAGTTAGCAAAAGACTACCAACTACATCATAAGTCGCCGTAAGAAGCGCGCTACTCCCATAACAAGGTAGTGTTTTGTTCGTCAGGAAACAAAACAGTGTCTTAACCAGACGTTAAATCATTTAATTTCTAAGCATCCGATGGTCAAATGAAATTGGGTTTTTACCCCCATTTAAAAAAAAGAGAGATTTCACAAGTCTTGAGCAATAAATAGGGTTATTGCAAAGGACGTCAGAGGTGTAGACTAGCCATCGAGGAGCAAGTGATGTCAGTGAGGATTGCAGTTATTAATTTGTCGAATTTTCTTAACAAATCGGCAGTTTGATACCAAGGAAGGATGATCCCGAAAGATTTAAAACCCACACTGACCGTCACTCATCCAGTATCAGTCTATTGCAGACACGCACGAGCATCATCAACCAGCGACCAACAAAACCACGACATCCTGACACAGCCATTTTAAAATGCAGACACCTTACTTCACACCTCCAAAACTCAATTCCAGATAACCGGTTTTTCTGACTCCCTTCATAGATATTTCAAAGTTCACAAGTCAAATCCTGAAGATAATTTCCCTTTTCCACCCTAACCTCTCTCTCTCTCCCTCTCTCTCTCTCTCTCTCTCTCTCTCTCTCTCTCTCTCTCTCTCTCTTAAGAAATTCACTGTGGAAACAAGAATAAATGGCCATGGCCCGGTGGCCTGGTGGCTGAAGCTCTCGCTTCACACACGGAGGGCCCCGGTTTGATTCCCGGCGGGTGGAAACATTTCGACGGGTTTCCTTACACCTGTTGTCCTGTTCACCTAGCAGCAAACAGGTACCTATGTGTTAGTCGACTGGTGTGGGTCGCATCCTGGGGGACAAGATTGAGGACCCCAATGGAAATAAGTTAGACAGTCCTCGATGACGCACTCTCCTTCTTGGGTTATCCTGGGTGGCTAACACTCAGGGGTTAAAAAAATCAGAAATATTTTTATCTTATCTTATCTAAATAAATACGCAGTGTACTGATTTGCTGATTTTTTCTCAGTCTACTGATTTTTTTTTTTTGGCAAATCTGGAAGATTGTATGAAGATCGACAAGAAAAAGAGTGAAATTAATAAACAAATTTATTTCTTGCAATTTTCATCACAATCATTCCACTCTTTAAGAACTGGAAAGGTGTTGCCACGGTAAGGTGTTGCCACGGTAAGGTGTTGCCACGGTAAGGTGTTGCCACGGTAAGGTGTTGCCACTACAAACTTTTTGAAACACAAAAGCTTTTGCCATGGTTGAAACACAGAGCTTTTGCTCTGTTGCGAGGGTAAGCTGGTGCGAGAACAAGCTGTTGCCAGGGTAAGCAGTTGCCAAGGTAAATTGCCAGGGTAAAAAATGAGAATGCAGATAACAGTGTAAAAAATATAAAGCTATCCCAATATATTACTACATTTAGCGAATCAGTATTTTTTTTTTTTTTTGTGTGTGTGTGTGTGTGTGTGTGTGTGTGTGTGTGTGTGTGTGTGTGTGTGTGTGTGTGTTTTTAGTGTTAATACAATGAGACGAATATTTCTCTCAGTGTAAATATATTTTGATCTTTATTTTAGAGATTAAGGTTTTCTCGTCTGGTGGTGAAAAGGTCACGTGGAGCCTTTATTTAAAGACTTCTGAAGAGCCGATAGTCTTTAAACCCCCCATTAAACCAACCAATCATCTATTTTGGGTTACAGGCACAGTTGCTGACTCTGTGGGTCAGGTCAGTACTGTGGAATGGTCAGGTCAGGACAGGTCAGTATTAAATAAGTGACTGTGTTGTGCATTGCTATTCCCTCCCTGTTTATATATAATATCAAATTTCATTCAATTATCACTGTGCTTTCTCATGGTCCTCCTCGTCTTCTTCTGTCTGTTTTTCTTTGTTACCTTATCTATCTCTTAACATGAGAAAGTAATTATTATATTGTAATTATTATAATGTACTAGAAATTATTAGAATTCCCCTTCTCTCTCTCTCTCTCTCTCTCTCTCTCTCTCTCTCTCTCTCTCTCTCACCTGCACCCACACTCACCCCTGCTCTGCCCTGCCCTACACCTGGTATATATCACACTTAATAGCTATCCGTTGCCTTTTATCACCCACCTCCATCGTGAAGCATCTAACCTGACGATACAATAGATACGAGAATCGCCCAGCATCGCCAGTTAGGAGATAAAGATTGGGGAGGCTCCTCCAAGACAAATCTCCTTCGATCGATTCTTTTAGTCATGAGATTCTTCAGATTTTTTGTCAGAAGATGTGTGTGTATATGTATGTGTATGTGTGTGTGTGTGTGTGTGTGTGTGTGTGTGTGTGTGTGTGTGTGTGTGTGTGTGTGTGTGTGTGTGTGTGTGTGTGTGTGTGTTTCTGCGACTCGCTCCCCTATGTGTGCAAGTTTAATAAGTCTAACACTATGATAGTCAAAAATACTGATATTATTAATATCACTAATATTTATCAGTCATCATCCATGAAGCACAAGATGTCGTCTCAAGGACCCGCTGGTCTTCAGCGAACCAACAACACGTAAATTCGACATTTATTTGAGTTTTTCGAAGCTCGATGTGCCAAAGCCAGAAGGAGGCACCTCAGTCACGTGCCAGGTTAAGATACTCAACCAAGATGTCGTGGTATATAAGTCTCCTCAGCAAAACCTTAAGAAGGCACCTAGAGCGTTAAAGCGACATAACTCATTATTACAAGTGTTAAGAGAATGTCAGAATTTGGGCAAACTAATTCAATAATAACTATGAAAATCGTCGTAACCACTATTCGCTGATTTATTCCCCTCCTTGCTTTTTGCAAGAATGAAGTTATTTAAACTTAATTCTTGCTACAGATTCTTCAACACTCACTCCTGTTAAGTTCTTTCTCTCTTCTAATCTGTGATTCACCTCATCTTTCTTAGACACTAGCTGGCACCTCCACTCCCAAACATTTAAAAGCATTCACTTCCTCCACTCTTCGCCCTTCCAATCTAACAAATCTTTCAATATCTAGTTTTCTGCCTAATCTGGCCATTATACTCAATTTTGTGTTATCAGCTTTCGTGTTATCCACAACCCACCCAAACTCTTACACAAAACTTCTCGAAATCTCTCGTAAGCACACTGGCTTCAGTAACCAAGTGTCACAACTTTGACAACCTCCTCATCAGTCACCTTATACGCTCATGAAAGACGAAGGAAGGACAAGCAATCCTGCCAAGGTGAAGAATGTTTAACAGGCTTTCGTTTCTCAGTTAGTCGACGGGTTGGTAGTGCCTCCGGATGGTTGCTACAGTATTTCCCGGGTAAGGTTAGGCAGTTTTAGGGTCCACCCGGATATTTGTGTTGCTCCCCATACAAGCAATGTTTCGAACCTTAATGCGGTAGAAGCAAAAATATATATACTGCAAAGTGTTACTGTTCACCAACTCATGCCTATTTTACTAACAGACAGACAGACAGACAGACACACACACACACACACACACACACACACACACACACACACACACACACACACACACACACACACACATATATATATATATATATATATATATATATATATATATTACGCTGAAACATAAGAAAATATATATTATTTATATTATTATTATTAATATTAGAACTTAAAAAATAATTAAAAGGTTTAGTCCATCCAAAAACAAAACCAGCAACATCCAGGCGTCCGCGATGCTAACATAACAGCACCGTGAACACCCAGCAGTAGTAGCAGAAGAAGTAGTAGCAGCAGAAGTAATAGCAGCAGAGGTGGTAGTAGTAGTAGTAGTAGTAGTAGCAGCAGCAGCAGCAGCAGCAGCAGCAGAAATAGCAACAGCAGAAGTTGTAGCAACAGGAATTACAACATAGAAGTAAAATTGGCAGGAGCGTGAGATGGACCAAGTTTCACCTGTCTCTCTGTTAGGCATAATGCGTGGGCGATCTCTATCCTCCGTCGTCGGGTAAGGTAATGGTTGAAGTGAAACTCCTTCTCGAGTTCCAAGGTCTGGAATCGTGTGTAAGTCTGCCTCCCTCGCCGACGGGGGCAGCCGTTTGGACCTGCAAGACATGAGTGGTATGAGACGATGATGCTTGGGTACTCAGGGCGCTGGCGAAGTGGTGGCAGTGGTTGTGGTTGTGGTTGTGGTGGCTGTAACAGTGATAGGACGCATGACGGTGATGCTGGTGGGAGGAAGTAGAGGGGAAAGTATGGGAAGGGCGTGTGGAAGGCTTTATAGGGAGAAGTTACGAGAGTCAAAGTGTAAGGTACTGACAGAGATGCAGTGTAGTAATTTTAGTGATGATAGTGTTATAAGCAAATGTGTAAGTGATGATAGCTGGATGGTGCGCTGGGGGTGCTAGTGCTTGTTGTATTGACAGTGGGAATGATTCTTGTGGTAATGGTGGTTGCAATGTTGCTTTTTATCATTGTACGTGTAGTGCTGGTTATGGTGGAGGGGGAAATAGTGTTTGTCGTGTTGATGGTGATAACTGTACAGTTTATCTAAGAAGACTTGGTGGTGACAATTGTGGTGTTGACTGAGGTGAAGATTACCACTGACGTGATGGAGGAATAAAGGGCACTGCATTTTGGAAAAGAGGGAGTAAATATTCTCCAGAGTGAATGTGTAGAATCGCATCTGTAGGTAATGGTAATGGACACCAACAATGGCGAAATGGAGAATGGAAATGGAGCAACAATATGACATGAGGAACGCTTAATCTATGAAGGAAGAGAGACTGGATGACCATGCAGGGAAGGGATGAGGGAGGGGGGAGGGTATGAGAGAGACCATGCGGGGAGACAGTCCAAGACCGGCACGAGGGGAGGGGAGGGGAGAGGGCAAGGGGAGCATGGGGAACATAAACAAAGATAATCTACTGGAATAAAGAAGAATCAGGAATTAAAATAACATTACTTCTTCTCCTGTAACAAAAGAAATTAGTCGTGAAATATTGCACAAACAATCAAAAACTTCTTTTTGGGCATAGTAAAGGGCAATGAAAATTATATGAGAAATAAAGGTATATATATATATATATATATATATATATATATATATATATATATATATATATATATATATATATATATATATATATATATATATATATATATATATATATATATATACGTATATGTAATATATTATAATTATTGCTTAGAGCTTGTAAACAAACTAACCTTATTTACGTACCATTAACACATCAAAGCATTTTCGATGGAGGGTTATATGATTTACAGAAGCTGAGAACATGCACACACACAGACACACACACACACACACACACACACACACACACACACACACACACACACACACACACACACACACACACACACACACACACACGCTTATTAGCCATGCAAAAACAAACTCGAAAAATATTCAAGACGAAATCTTAAACTAAGTGAAGTGACAAACCATTTGGACAGACACCTCCTGAAGAGGGTCTCAGTTTGAGACCGAAATAAAAAAAAACCCTGAATTTTCTGTCCAAGAGGTTTCTCACTTCTCATGCATTACAGTTCTTGACGTTTTAATCCGTGCATTATTGTAAATGAACTTAGATACTGGTTAAGGAATTAGTGTAAATTTTATCCTCTGTGTTGAAGTTGTTAAATGACTGCTAACACAGGGTGAGAGAGAGAGAGAGAGAGAGAGAGAGAGAGAGAGAGAGAGAGAGAGAGAGAGAGAGAGAGAGAGAGAGAGAGAGAGAGAGAGAAGGGCTACACACACTCCAGTAGTAACCTTGTAACAACAGTGGAGTCAGCAGGTAAAACACAACGCGCACTAAACACTAAGCAGATCAACACATTTTTTAAAAATCACAGAGAGATAAAGGAAAAAAATAAAAAAAAAGAAAGTCTTGGTGTAAAAAATAGGATCCACTGAACACTCAACACCTAATGCAGGCTCAAAAAAAATACAGTTTGGAATTCGGAAACGAAGACAGCAATCCGAAAAGGGAAATTTTAAGAAACTTTTAGCCCAGATAGCTTTAATTTACGATTTTCTCACAGTGTGAGGCAAAGCCCCCACTGTTGCCCACTGATCCAAATCGAGAAGGAAAAGTCGCAATAATCCGAAATAAACAGATTACTACTGTTAGTAAAACGTAGCAAAACAGCCAGGATTTATACATATCTTTAAGAATAGGTATGACAGGGGCCATGCAATTAGGAGAGAGCAAACCCAGTTGCGGCCAGCGGAGAGGCAGGGGCCAAGAGTTAAGGCTCGACCCCGGTAACCACCAATACGTGAGTACCATCAACCCAAAGGAGACCAAATAAAAATCTCCGGGTTCCCTAGAACAGATCCTCGGGTAGTTAAGAGTTTTCCTCAGTACCATTCTTGTGAAATTAATCCCAGACTCGTTCTCGAGAACTTAGAGAGAAAACGCTGTCTCAGTTCGGGTCTTTGATGAAGTGAAAGGCTTCTCGCGCCCTTGATCTTGAGGACAGTTCGTAATAAGTCATTAAAATTCGAGTCGTAGTTCTTCAAGACCTTATCGTTGAATTTTAATGCAGTGGGTGGAATGTGAACAATTTATATAAAGACTCTAGAGGTCGATGAGAGAAAAGACAAGACGAGTATATATATATATATATATATATATATATATATATATATATATATATATATATATATAGATATATATATATATATATATATCGACAAGTAAATGAATAAGACACACGTGCAACGCTCTGGTTATCCGAAACGTCTTCATAATAAGGATACCCTTGTGTTGCACATGTGTCTTTTTCAGTCGGACAGACAGACATGCTGGTGAATAAACCGTCAAACGAACATAAACGACCAAAAATAGCGTAGTTTGGCATATTATCATCAAAGGCTGAGAGAGGTCGACTAACGTAAACAATGACGACATAAACTTCCATCCAACTTGACTTAAAGTATTATTCTGCGCGACACTATATCCTCATTAAGATAAATACAACTCAGAAGCGCAGCAAGAACTGCTGTACGAGGTTGATAATTTGCTACGTAAAGCGTCTCTTTCTCATCCATTCCCCACCCTTCCTTAAAATAAAAGAGAATTATTATTATTATTATTATTATTATTATTATTATTATTATTATTATTATTATTTCTTTCATAGGGGAACACTTAATCCATGAAGACATGCAAGGAATCGGTGGGTGGCTCCTATTCCTCCAATCAAAACAATCATAAGCACTAGAGTACCCCTCTTAAAGGGAATACTGTAACTGAGAAAGATGGAAGGGAAAAAAATCGGTAAGCAACTCTGAACAGAGTCAAGGAATTAAATGTCAGGAAACGAGAAAAACGAGTCACGATCAACGATCAATTTAAATTCTGCTGCAGAATGAGAGTGTAGAAGCCTGCCTGGGAAGTGTGAATCCTCCCTTGTGTACACAGCTCCCGTTTCGAGACCACACAAAGCCGGGAGCCGAGATTCGAACCCTGTAATCAAGTAAGCAGTTAAGAATCTTGAGAAAGTTTATAAATTATCACGAGATTTTATCTAGAAACTAATTCTTAGGGCATTGGTGGGGCAGAGGTTGAGAGGAGATGTTACCACGACGTAAAACATACTTCACACCATTGACAAAATTGATAAGAACAGATTAACATAAATGAAAGTCTCTGTACTGTTCATGGTATATTTCACAAATACACACTTGGAAAGAAAAACTTGATAATTTTTCAATACATCCTGGACCAGAACGAGCCGAAACGTCGAATAGGGATTCCTCTCTAAAGTGAGGCATTCTTGTGAGCTGTTTACTGTGATACAGACTAGAGGGAATGTGAACACTCAAGATGAATCAGAAAGATGCTATGAATCACGCCAACCGAGTAAGTCTTGTGAATATGTAATAATAAAATATCTGAGGATCTTGTGGCGGTAACCATCACACGTGGATGCAAAAGACAGAGGAACTACATTAGAAGATTGAGGGTTAAGGTTGGGCCAGTTGCTTGAGGTCTACTTCCACAGGCACATCTCATTATACATACATAAACGAGCGCTTTTGCAGTATGAGGGTAATAAAGTTGTGGAACGAGCTAGTAAGCGATATTAGAGTAGTTAACAACACACAGGAATTCAAGGGTAGATTTGACAGCTAAATCACCACAGATTATTGAAAGCTAAAAGAGAGAGGCCAAGAGGTAGAGCTAGACCCCTCACAAAATCAAACTTGAAAGTAAACTGGGTAATTAACTAATTATCTTTGCCTTTATCCCTCTCCACACATACAAATATGCAAAGAGGCGATCTTAACAATGCATAACAAGCCACATGGGAATGGAAATCTTTAGCTCAAGATCTTTCGCACTCTCTGTGCATCGTCAGGAGCTGTAATGTTGGAGACTAGAAACAGATAGTAAACGGAGTATCCACTTGTAACAGTGCACAAATACATTGTTCATGACGCACAGAGAGTGCGAAAGATCTTGAGCTAAAGAGTTCCATTACCATATGGCTTGTTCTACATATATGTCGTGCCGAATAGGTAAAACTTGCGATTTTGGCTTAAATAGCAACGCTGTTCTTTCCGAATAAAGCAAGTGAAAATTTGTGTATTTAATAATTTCGCAAAAATTATTCTGAACCTAGCGAAAAAAAATATATTTCATTTTGTTTATCATTAAATTAATGTAAACTTTTTCTAAAATATATTTAGTTGGATTAGGCTAAATTAAATTAAGGTTAGGTAAGTCTAACGTTCTTTTGGAACAAAATTATTAATTTTTACATTAACATAATTGAAAAAAATACGTCTTTTAAAATATAAGAGAAAATTTTAGAAAGGACTTAATTTTAAACGAGTTCTTGCTAACTGACCAATTTTACCTATTCGGTACGATATTATATATATATATATATATATATATATATATATATATATATATATATATATATATATATATATATATATATATATATATATATATCACCTATTTAAGGTCAATTTTTACGTTTCTCACTGTGAGGTGTGCAAAAACCATGCCTTTTAGGAGTAAGGTGCTCAGCACCACACCTCCCTTGGCTTGGCTTCTTGCAGCTAGCGTGTGGGAAGTCGTACTCGTCATCTCGCTCGTAAAATGTTTTATACCCACTACATAATTTGCCAAATTGACATTTATGATCTCATTTGGGTTAAAAAGCAACTTAGCTAAAAAAATCTTACTCTAGTTCTGCTATTTTTTCTCGTGATAATTCAGTACTGACACGCACTTGTATAAAAGTAGGACAATGTTACAGAGAGAGAGAGAGAGAGAGAGAGAGAGAGAGAGAGAGAGAGAGAGAGAGAAAGGAACTTTTTATCATGTTTATTTCCTGTACAGAAACTAATGTATTCTTTACCTTTCACTACTTTTCTTTTCGTAGATGAATAAGACCTATGAAATGCGATTGTAGGTACTGTATATCAATAATATATTAATACTAATCGTGTCTACACAAAGGAGGTCAGTAGGGTAAAGCAGAAGGCTCTCTCTCTCTCTCTCTCTCTCTCTCTCTCTCTCTCTCTCTCAGCTGAGAAATCCACAGTGGGAACAAAAGTTATCTATGTCGTGTCTTTCTCCGTTCCACAGGATGGGTATCTCACAGCAAGTGATGAAGTCTGCCTGCCTGAGCTAGGAAACTTCAGCAAGGCCATGAGGATATCGCCAAGCACTCCACTAAGAGTTCAGAAACTGTTGAGCAACCTTCATTATTGTCCTGACCGGGAAACCCATGACCTGAACGGAAGCAAATCAAGGAGGAAGAAATGGAATAAGAAACAGGTTTGGCAGACGAGGATAACAGTTAACATTAATGCCAATAATCTCGAAGAATATGCGAGCACTTATTGGTAAGAGAGAGGAAATAAAGAGGGGAGCATGTCTCGGAGCGGAAGAGATAACACGGTTTTACTGCCTGATAGACATTTCGAGTCCGGTAGCATAAGAGCAGTAAAAGATGATAAATGCTAATTTGGGAAAAACTTAATTGCACTAATGATATCAAAATGTTCAGAATACGAGTGAGAGATACAATGGTCGCTCGGGAGAGAGAGGACAACAGACGCTCAGGAGAGCTAAGACTGCAGGTGCTCAGGAGAGCTAAGACTGGAGGTGCTCAGGAAAGATTAGACAACAGGCGGTTAGGAGAGATTAGACAACTGGTGCTCAGGAGAGATTAGACAACAGGTGTTCAGAAGAGATATGAAAACAGGTGCACAGGATAAATTAGACAACAGGTGCTCAAGAGAAATGTGACAACAGGTGTTCAGGAGAGATACAGCAACAAGCACTACGGTTAATCGCCTGCCATAAACATCTTAACATTCCCGCGAAAGACTTAGAAGTAGCATCCGTCTGTCTTCTGCTTACTACAATGGTTATGGTATTTCACGGAGCACTAAACCCGCGTGGGTCATTCGGCACCAGGAATTGTGGAGGACCGATACTGCATCTGCTCTTTCCTGCCTGGTCTCTAATCGGACAGACTCAAATTGCGCAGTACTTTTACACACATCAACAAAATTTTGTCAGTGGAATGCTGCAGACACTTGCGGTCTGAAAGTCTATAAGGTGCTGACAGGTAAATTACTCAACGAAGCTCTGGTTGTCTTCAAGAGAAAACCTTATAAGTTCCTGAAAAGTCAATTCCTGAAATCATTTCCAGATCTAGCGGGCTGTGGTGCATACGTTGGACTGCGTACGGCTGGCATTAATAACCAGGTTGATGGAGTCAGCAACTGGGAGACCTGGTCTAGGACCTGGCAGCGGGGGCACTGTGTCCCTCTATAATATACACCAGGTAAGACCTCCATGTAAAGTATTTTGGTGGATACGAGTGGTATGAAATATCAATACATTTTAAAGAAACGACATTAATGCATTATTTAAATTTTCATATTCATTATTTGAAGAAAGTGCAGTGCAAGGACACTTAGTTCTCTTTGTGACTTGATAAAACCCGTTGTGTGGGCAAAACGTTGTCAATAAAAGATCCCATTATAATGTATTTGTACCTAATCGAAGGTCATTTAAGAGCTCATTTGTGCGCGAAACGTTGTCCCTGTTAAAGCTTGTTAAACTCTATACACACACACCTTTCCTCCAATACTCACAAACAAATCTAAGGAAACACAGAAGAAACAAAACTACCAGCATCAAGTGGAGGTATCTTGACTGGGTGGACCATTAGTTTAAGCCGGGGGTTGACATGGACCTGCCCCGCATGGGCCAGTAGGCCTGCCACAGTGTTCCTTCTTTCTTATGCTCTTATGTTCTTAATTGAAAACCCATTAAAGAGTTAACATAAAAAAAAAGCTCTCCAAAAGTTCTCCGAGGTACCTACAGGTATCCCGGAATATATTAAAGAAGGATAATTTTGGGGGAAAAAGAAATGAGAAATGGTATGATGATACAGATAAGATGTGGGAAAAAAGACACTTATGTAGAGTCCAGGATATTTATTGTTGGAAACGGCAAAAGATGCATTTGAAAGTGACCTTTAAGTCCTTGATGATATACCAGGAGTATATTATTAAAGATCATGCATAATTTTAAGGTCATTCCTACTCTGAGCGTCACATATGCTTTCAGGGTCATGCACACTTTTTAAGGTCATGCAAGTTATTAAGTCACACATGCTTTGCATCTTACTCATGAGGACATACATATTTTTTATTTCCGTAGTTATATATTTATATATGGATACAGCTTAATCTAAAGATATAAATATGCTTAATAAAATATAACAGCAAAGATACTGAACAGATATATATGTGCATATATATATACCTGACAAAGTAAATACTTACTTAAATACAAACCTGGATATGCATGAAAATATTGAGGTAGCCATTTTACCATGGGTATATACCAGAGAAAAAATATAGATATATATTACCCGTTTTAAATACTGACTTATCTTAGTGTTAAAAAAATGAAGCGAATAGACTTACTGTA
>NC_091327.1:16485838-16500838 GCF_038502225.1 Cherax quadricarinatus
ATGAGACCCATTTCCTGTCCCCGTGTCATCACCTGT
This sequence comes from Cherax quadricarinatus, assembly GCF_038502225.1. Classification (NCBI taxonomy): domain Eukaryota; kingdom Metazoa; phylum Arthropoda; class Malacostraca; order Decapoda; family Parastacidae; genus Cherax; species Cherax quadricarinatus. The sequence continues at coordinate 16,485,875 of NC_091327.1, forward strand.
GTAAGATCATCTAGAAGGGACTCCTTTGTACCTGCTAGTGTGCCATCATCCAGGAACCAGATGTTCAGGTCACTGGTCAGTCTAACTGTGATTTTCCTAACTGCTATACAGAAGAGAAATGGTGCGAGAGGATCCCCTTGCTGGACCCCCTCTGATGATGTGATTTCATGCTCTCCAAACAGGAGCATTGATTCCTTACTATATCCAGCTGAAACAAAAGGGAAGAGACCAGGGAAATATTCTTGTACAGCTGCTAATACCACGTCTCTTTTCAGGAGATTAAATGCATTCTTGAAATCTAATTTTACCACTGCAGTGTCCTCAGGCAGAGTGTTGATATACGCCTTTGTTGCATAAACCGCTGCTTCACTTCCTTGAGAGACCCCAAAGCCAAGCTGGTTTGGTTGAAGCATCATGGCTACCTCTGGGCGAATGATACATATATATATATATATATATATATATATATATATATATATATATATATATATATATATATATATATATATATATATATATATATATATGTACATATATATATATATATATATATATATATATATATATATATATATATATATATATATATATATATATATATATATATATATATATATGTACATATATATATATATATATATATATATATATATATATATATATATATTTTTATACATATATATATTTTATATATATATATTTTTTTTTTATTATCACACTGGCCGATTCCCACCAAGGCAGGGTGGCCCGAAAAAGAAAAACTTTCACCATCATTCACTCCATCACTGTCTTGCCAGAAGGGTGCTTTACACTACAGTTTTTAAACTGCAACAATAAGTAAAACATGCGATTTTGCGTTAAATAGCAACACACTTCAAGCCGAATAAGGCAAGTGAAAATTTGTGTATTTAATAATTTTGCAAAAATCATTCTGAACCTAACAAAAAAATATATATTTCTTTGTGTTTGTTTATTATTAAATTACTGTAAACTTATATAAAATATATTTAGTTAAAATAGGCTAAATTAAATTGCGCTTCTTATTATAAGGTTAGGTAAGTTATTATAAGGTTAGGTAAGTTATTATAAGGTTAGGTAAATTATTATAAGGTTAGGTAAGTTTTGGTACAAAATCATTAATTTTTACATTATCATAAATGAATTAAATATATCTTTAAATGTATAAGAGCAAATTTTAGAAAGGAATTATTTTTAAATGAGTTCTTGCTAACTGACCAGATTTACCTATTCGGCACGACACAAACACACACAAACACACATATGGGGATGGAAATTTTTAGCATTAGATCTTTCGCACTATCGTGAGTCGTCAGGAGCTATGCAATATTGCAAGACAGCAACAGATATAAGGAAAAATTCTCTAGCTTGCCTCAGAGAATTTCTCCTCCTATCTGTTGCTGTCTCCCAACCTTGAATACCTTCTGACGACGCATGAAAGTGCATAAGGTCTAGAGTTAAAGATTTCCATCAATATGTGGCTTGTTCTTCATCAATAATATATTGTATATTCATATTAATGAATGTGTTTGCTACCGTATACATGTGTCTATGAGAAAGTTCTGTTTATGTTCATGTGGATGTTCAACAAAACACATTTTGTTTTTATAAGCCAAAAATAAATGAAGTTTTATCCCAATACAGTAGATATCTCGTCTCTCTTTACTCTCTCTCTCTCTCTCTCTCTCTGTCTCTCTCTGTCTCTCTCTCTCTCTCTCTCTCTCTCTCTCTCTCTCTCTCTCTCTCTCTCTCTCTCTCTCTCTCTCTCTCTCTCTCTCTCTCTCTCTCTCTCTCTCTCAGCAAATATTTAAAACACTCACTGGCCCCACATGCTTTGTTTATTGACCTAATGCGTCCATTTTGATTGACCCCAGCGTCTTGTGAAGTCAATTTCTCTACTCATATTGAAGCAATATTCTCTGCATCAGTGACCCAGTCTATCAGCTGGTTGGTATATCGGTCCTGTTCTTAGTGTTACTCATTTCTGACGACAGAAAACACTGTTATAAAGATGCGTAATGCAGACGCCACTTTACTGCGGACTGAGTTGTATCAAGTGATGTATTGAGAAAAAGACACATTTGTAGAATAAGCTTTTATTGGGACAGAGTTGTATAGCCCTTGTGGTTTAGCGCTTCTTTTTTATTATAATAATAATTGGGACAGAGTTTTTCTCTCTGTTAGAACTCTATCATGATGGCCAAACTCAGATGTGAGTTTGGTAATTTCCTGGATTCTGAGTCCTTATTCCAGTATGATGGCTTGTTGCCACAGTCACCATAGAATGTACTGTAACCTCAAAGACATGGTAGCTTCGTCTTGCTCAGCTGCGCTGTCTTCACTGTCTGATACCACAGTATCCCCGGCGACACAAAATAAGCAACTATGCATTATACTCTCCATTTTATACAAGTAATCATCGTATCAGCTTTATACATGTATTGTACCGACATTCACGCATCATTCCAGAAAACATGCCTTTGTCTACCACAAATTCTATACAAAACATACATACAATTATCATCCTAGTACTATACTAGCATTCATGCAATGAATAACTATCTTCCTACACAATGAATAACTATCTTCCTACACAATGAATAACTATCTTCCTACACAATGAATTAAGCCATGCATATTGTAGTTCCCGTGTGACTGCATCGCATAGTAGTCATTTACTGACGCCAGAAATCATACACCAAGTCACTGTATCGTACCATTATTGATGGTACTATCTAGGAGCTGTAGTGCCATTCTTAATGTATCTTTATAACAGCCGTATAGTGGTGCCAGAAATCCCGTGTCATATCTACAGACGAGCATCGCAGCCATACTGACATATTTTGTCCACGTTCACTCCTAATGGGCACTAATACATTATTCGAACACAATATAGAAAAAATAGGCAAATACTAGCTTCACTGTATAAGCATAAATTATGCAAAAAAAAAATCATGCTGTCTAGACCAAGAGCTATGCATTTCATCAACAGCTATGAGCTATAATAACAGCTATCAATAATATAAACAGTTACGATTTATAATAGCAGCCAGAAAATATATTAAAGGCTACTCCTGATCAAAGAGTCAAGTATCATGCCACATTATTATTATAATCAAGGGGGAAGCGCTAAACCCGGAGGATTATACAGCGCCTGGGGGGATGTGTGGAAGGCATTCAGACTTAATTCGGGGAACTGGAGCACAGATCCAATTCCCTAAATCAAGAGCCCCTCACCAACATCAAGGAACCTTCCTTGAGGGGTATTATGCCACAAAATAATGAAATATAATTGCAGCTATGTGTTACACTCACAGCTATGTGTTACACTCACAGCTATGTGTTACACTCACAGCTATGTGTTACACTCAGCTATGTGTTACACTCACAGCTATGCAGTAGAACATTCCAAGCAACCACATGCTGCACCAAGAGTCATGCATTATACCAAGAGTCATGCATTATACCAAGAGTGGTACATTATACCAAGAGTCATGCATTATACCAAGAGTCATGCATTATACCAAGAGTCATGCATTATACCAAGAGTCATGCATTATACCAAGAGTAGTGCATTATACCAAAAGTAGTGCATTATACCAAGAGTAGTGCATTATACCAAAAGTAGTGCATTATACCAAGAGTAGTGCATTATACCAAGAGTCATGCATTATACCAAGAGTCATGCATTATACCAAGAGTAGTGCATTAAACCAAGAGTAGTGCATTATACCAAGAGTCATGCATCATACCAAGAGTCATGCATTATACCAAAAGCCACGCATTATAACAAGAGCCATGCATTATACCAAGAGTCACGCATTATACCAGGATCTATATATTATACCACGATCTCTACATTATTTTAAAAAAACGTTCATTATACCATCACATCTGTCATGCATCATATCCTTATATATATTTTCAATGGAAGGTAATTCAACTTGTCATCACACAGTAATTATACAATGAAGCAGATCAACAATTATGCAACATACAATCTACAATGTAATACACGTTATATCATGAACTGCATCAACAGTCATGCTAGATGTCACCAATCACACAGAATATAATGAATCATGCTGCATGGGATTTATTTCCCCATTAATCATACGTGTGAGAGTATGATCATACATGCTTCATGAGACGAGTAATATCATTAATCTTTGGTATGACAGTATTTCACTCTTAATTTTGTATTACCCCTATTAATCACGTAATACTTTATTAATCACGTATTGCATTAGACAATTAGCTATTAATCAGGTAATACAATATTGATCATCCATTACGGTTAATAAGATATTACACTAATAAATATATATTATTAATCATGTAAAAATCTGTAATATAATCTATTTATAATTTAATATTAATTATCTCAAAATTTATTAATCAGGTGAAAATGTATTAATCAAGTAATACACTATTAATCAGGAGATTAATATTGACTAAATATCTTGAACTATTGATCAGGTAATGAAATATTAATGAGTTAAATAATGTTTAAAGAACCACATATCAACAAACTCGTATTTTAACATTAATCATGCAGTGAATAATGAGTAATGTGTAACTTCATGCACTGTTCCATTATGCATAACAACACAAATCATGCAGCATACCAATGATTATACATTGTAACACAAATCATACTATATACCATTGATTATACTTAGCAACACAAATAATGCAATATACCAATGATTATACATGGCAACACAAGTCATGCAGTATACCATTGATTATGCATGACAAATCATGCGATATACCGGATCACCCTCCAGATATACTCCAAGTATACTATTAATTATGCATAGAAACACAAATCATGCAGTACACCGGAACACTCTCCAGGTATACTCCAGGTATACTGTTAATTATGTACAGCCACACAAATCATGCACTATACCATCAGTTATGGATAATTTAACTAATCATCCAATCTTCTATCTTTAGGCAGTGATATTGTTAATCTTGCAGGTCTGCTATCTTGACTTGTGTCAAGAGTTTTGCATTTTGCCAATAAGCATTGCAAGTCTCCATAAGATATGGATTGCATGTCAGTCATGCAATATAATCATCATTTGTGCATTAAACCCATTATCGTTACACATATTAAAACCATTATTGTTACACACATTAAACCATGCAGTCGATCACTTATCTATCTTTCACTCACACAATAAACCCAGCTCTATTTCCCTCATTAAACCATTCATTTATTCACTCATTAAACCCAGCTTCCATTCACTAATTAAATCCAACATTCGTTCACTTATTAAACCCAGGCTCCTTTCACAGATTAAACAATGTATTCATTCACTCATTAACCCCTGCTTTGTTCACTCGTTAAACCCAGCATTCATGTATGAAATCTGTCAGTCATCCACACATTAAACCTTTCGATCATGCTTAATCTTATAATTCAGTCACTTGTTAAACTATGTGTTCGTTCATTCATTAAAACTATAATTAGTTCAATCATTAAACCCAGCTTTCATTCACTTATTAAAACCAGGTTCCCTTCACTCATATAACCCAGCTTTCAGTCATTCATTACAATCAGCCTTCATTCACTCATTAAACCTAGCTTCCCACGTGTTAAACCCCATCATTCGTTTACTCATTAAACTCAACATTCACTCATTAATCCCAGCATTGTTGCACTGAACCATATATCTGTTAAACTCATTAATTATGCATTAAACACATCAATCATGCTTTTAACCCATCATTCGTACATTAAATTGATCTTTCACGTAGTCAGTCATGCACTAAATCCTGCATGCATGACACCAGCTGATAATGTATTGTATGTTGACACATGCACTGCAAAAGTCATACAACAAAGACAAACAATAATCACAATTAACTAATGCCAAAAGCAATACGTAAAGTAGGTGGTTCATCACTAAGAGAATTAATCTGAACTAAATAAAAGTGAACAGAACAGAGGTGAAAAGAACAAAAAAAAAAAAATGTGAGGAATATTTTGCTTGCTTTTTTTTTTTTTGTTCTGAAAATTCTACGTCAGTAAATATGGCTGTATTGTCTTCAGATAGCATTTTATTACTGCATTTTATTCTAGCATTTAATTATTGCATTTTCCCCCTTAAAAATGCAACTTTTTTTCCAACACTAAGTTTTATTCAGGGATTGCTTTTTATTTCCCACCTCTGCTAAAGTGTTTTGTTCACCTTATTCATAATTCTTGCCTCTCATCCTCCTTAAGGACCTTTTACCAATCTCTATATGATTTTTTCCCTAAAAAAAATTCTATGTTTTCTTCCATTCTCATATCTGTTTCCTAATATATTTTCATCTTCATATCTGTTATATAAATAATATTTTAAAAATGCTTGCAGTAATATGTTTATAATAACACTGTTAATAGCTTCGAAGAATACTTTTTATGGCTCCGGGAATATGGATTAACGTTGCGTCTATTGCATGTAAACATTGGACGGAGGAACACGAGCAAGCACCCACCGTCTGGGTGAACAACAGCGGTGACTCCTTATGGCCTCGTCAATTGTTAATATACTCACTTGCTTGCCCCTTCCGGGAGAATTGACGTTACGAAGATATGTCATGAGATTCTTACTAGTAGTAAACAGGTAAACAAAGAGCTATCTCAGTCGTTTTACTCACTTCCTTTCCAGTTCGGATACTCCTCTTCGTCGTTGTCAAGATTCATGTCTTCGTTCGGATCTTCCGTCGTTGGCTTGTGTTTTAGCTGTCCCGTCTTAGCCAGACGCACTAACCAGCTATTTAAGTCCTCTACCTGTTCCATATTGTGATCGTTAACAAGTCCACTCATTAAACAAGCATGTCTTGCATCCAGAACGGTGAATTTCTTAAATGAGTGTGTGAGTGTTTGTTTTCCGCACAGCTGTGATAGTTTTAATAAGCACTGGTCGATTGAGGAGCAGCATACAACCCACGCACAGACACTAGCTCATAATTGCAAGATACTTCTCTATCTTTCCACTAGACCTTCGTCTTTACCTATCGATCAAGGGCTTGTTGCACTTCCCTTGCACCTTGGAGGAGGAGGTTACTGACGGTGTGTGGGGCGGGCAGTAAATGTGACACTATACAAGCTTGGATCACCCCAGCTCCTACACTGAAACCAGTCCTGGATTCCTCCATCTCTCTCCCCCCTGACACAAGCTCGAATTCGCTGGCAAAAAAGCCCTCGCCACTGCCTCTAGCTACAGAGTACATCCCACCCCCGGCTGACCAGACCTTGAGTCTGGCTGCCCCGACGGCCGACACTTCATACACATGATGTTCCAACAAGCTTGTGATTAATAATAGCCACTGTGGGTCTTTTCTATATAAGCATTACACATTTCTTTGGTTTGAAATAGCCTTGAGTGGGCTGGAAGTAGAGATGAGAGGGAGGAGGGGTGTCGAGAGAGGGTCTTGGTGGGGAGGAAGGACATTCGTCATCGCTCTCCCGAGGAACGCTGAATACATCTTGTATCTCCCTCCACCCGCTCATTATTATTCTTTAAACATCCTTCTTTGTCGTCTCTATTACCAAGACTCTGGTTTACCTGCATCATGATCGCCTTCTCCTCCTCCTCCTCCTTATCCCAATCCTCATCCTCTTCCTCCTCCTCCTTTTCTTCATTATCTCCTTCCTCATCCTTTTTCTCCTCCTCCTCCCCTCCTCCTCTCTTCTTTCTTCTTTTACTCTTTCTTATTCCTCTTCATTTCTTCTTCTTCTGCTCTTCCTTCTCCTCCTCCTCCTCTGTCTTCCATGTTGTTGTTGATATTGTTCTTCGCCATCCTCATCTCCCTCCCGCCTGGCTTGTTCTTCCTATTCATCTCATCATCATCATTCTCTTCGCTCCCGCCTGGCTTCTTCTTCGTCATCCTCATCATCATCCTCATCATCATCATCTTCCCTCCCACCTTAGCTATCATCTTGAGAGGCTGCCCACACACACTTCATTCCAAGTCCTCCAGCATCTCGTGCCCTAACTCATCCTCGTTACTTTTAACACTTAACAGTCTCGTTGTACTCCATCTGTCCCCTAGTGTGAGTCCCACTTAGCATTCAACTACCATTATTGTTCTCTCGTTAACTTCGAATATTTTAACAATTTATTAAATCGCTCGATTAATTTAAAAAAATATCTTCTACATTGTTTTCGTTTGATCTGTTGACCTTTTAGTTTATTAATCTAATTAGTTACCTTTGTTTTAGGTGTGCAGTTGTGTTTAATATCACTGTAGTTCTTCAAGGTTTATTAATCGAACGTCTGATGAAATGAAGTCTCTTACATGATCCAAAAAAGTGAACAAATAATAACAATTTGTAAATAATAAAATAATAATAATGTTTTGTCGTTCTTGTTATTAATGTTAATATTATTGTATTTCTTGTTCTTCTTGTTCTTATTCTTGTTCTTGTTCTTCTTGTTCTTGTTCTTCTTCTTCTTCTTCTTCTTCTTCTTCTTCTTCTTCTTCTTCTTCTTCTTCTTCTTCTTCTTCTTCTTCTTCTTATTATTATTATTATTATTATTATTATTATTGTTGTTATTATTTTCATCATTATTACTATTATTTTACTTATTATTAAAGAACAATAAATGATAATCATGATATGTCTAAAAAAAACCCGTTAAGAATATCGACAAAAACGTCAGTCTTGGTCTTGTTGTCATGGAACTTAAAAATATAATAATTTCACTTAAAAGGGTCTCTTTTAGGGGATCTGGGCTGTTCCCTACGTGTCCAGAACCTACACTGCCTACCCATACCTTAAGACACGTTAATATGCGTATCTCTCTGACCTACCACCTGTAAGTCGTGCCTGCCTCGCTCATTGCCTCCTTCTCTCACTATCTAATCCTCTTCTTCTCCTTCTCCACCTACCTATCCACTTTTCTATCTACACTTCACTTCGGTCCTGTCTACAGTACTTCTAGTACATGTATTTAATTTCTTCCCACTTCTCTTTATACTCCTATCCTTGTGTCTGCATCCTACTTCCCTACCTACTTGATCCTCTTACTTCCTACCTACTTACCTTCCTCCCTGTCTTACTACTTCCCTCTCCTCCCTGTCTTACTACTTCCCTCTCCTCCCTACCTACTTACCTTCCTACCTCCCTTCCTAATTTCCTGTCTACCCTGTATCTGTTTACCTAACTATCATCCTTCCTCTCTACCTACTTATCTATCTTCCTACTTGCCTCCCTACCTTTCTACTTCCCTACTTACCTCCCTATCCACTAGCCTCTCTTTATACTCGCAAACCAACTTTCTACCTACTCCACTGCACTCAAATCTATCATTTCCTTCCTCCTTATCCTCTTCCAACTCCCATATTTACCAACCTATCAAAATATCTCTACCTAACCATTCCACACCATCTACCTACCAATCAACTCTCTAAATATGATCCTCCCCTGGTGCTCGCAACCCACCTGCCTGTCTACCTATCCCTCCTCCCAACCTATCCCACCCCATATCCTTACCCACCCCATCAATCTCCCTACCCATCCCACCTCCCAAAACCCGACCAACCCCACCTACACGCCCACCTACCCATTTTCCACCTGTCTTCCTACCTATCTACTTTCTCACCTACTCACTAACTAACAAGTCATCCGCTTTAATTTGCTTGTATACCTGTCAAGGTGTCTTGATGTTATTGACGTGCTCTTCTTCCAGAGATTTCACACTGCCCTTCCATTTCTTGGATCATATCCAGACTCCGTATGATCCCCCAACAAGTTCAGCACATTCTCATGTTTAAAGTAATAATAATAATAATAATAATAATAATAATAATAATAATAATAATAATAATAATAATATCCTACATGTAAAAAATCTTTTCTTTCAAGAAATGGTCAAGTAATGCTCTACTTAGCCACATTGATATTAGGCAAGTACGACTAGGAAGCGTGTCTGTCACGCGTTTAGGGGAAGGAGGATCGAGCCTCCGCCACTCCTTGCGCTGAATGAGCGCATGGGCTCATCTCTTTACGTAAGAATAATAATAATAATGTATTTAGCCAGACCTCACGCCAGTTGTCCCACCTCCAAAATAACCATTACCAGCACCAATTCATAATCCCCCATCCTTTATCTACAGTGTACTCACCTTGCAACATTTATGCTTCTATATTGCTGCGTAAAACATTTTTATATCACAAAACCTTCATCAGATTCAATCTTCAAAATCAGCTGAAGTAACTTGAATTTAAACCAGTTTCGAGAGGATGAGCTCAGTGCACTAGAAATGTGCTCCAGACTCATACCATTCATAAAAAAGAAGAGAAGATGCAAATTAGGAAGAGAGAAATGCTCCCTCTACTGGCAAAGACGAAGAATCACTGAATTTCTCAAAGGCATCACACTTCTTCAAGATAAAACAGAAATACCAGAAGACATAGAAGACATTAAGACAGAACTGAATGCATCATCCATTGCATTCATATACCAAATCCAGGGCAAAAATCATATCCAGTATTGGGCCCTTGCTTACACAGATGGTAACAAATAAATAAGCGAAATACCGAGGTCACAATATGGCTCTGGGATCAGTGAGCCGTTAATGAGACTAAAGACTGAAAATCTAAATGAATTTTTCACGAACGAGTCCCAAAATTCTGCCAGCATCTCCGTATTTTCTGGCTTAACTCTAACCCCACTCGACCCTTGAAGAAGCCATTGAATGTGTGCTCATGCACTCTGCCCCAAGCCCAGACTCTGAGAATTTCGGATCATTAAAAATTAAGAAGGAAGACTCCTCAGCATATGGAGTCACAGCTATTGCACAATCCAGAGCAGTATGGATTTAGTGCATATCGCCCCTGCTTGCAATATATGATGGACCATTACGACAAACTCTTGGTTTCAGTGGACGACAAACAAAATGCAAATGTGCTGTAGTATACACAGATTTTGTAAAAAAAATCTTTGAATAATGTGATCATTGCGCAATAGAGCATAAAATGCGTAATAAAGAAATAACTGGAGAAGGGGGTGAACTTTTAATTTTCTAGCAAGTCGGACACAAAGAGAAATAGCCAATAAATTAAAATCAGAGGATGGCACAGTGAAATGCTCTGTTTCTCCAGGCACAGTATTCATCCCTGTTCCTTTTCTCGTTTTCATATAACAGAGACACTTTGCACCACTTCTATCATACTTTGTAGACGATACTAGCATTTGGAGAGCAGTAACATCTATTAGGGATTCATCAAATTTCCACGTTGATATTAACTAGGTGGTCGAGTGTGCAATATAAAAGAATATAATGTTAAGAAGTTGAATGTTGATGAATAAAAGAACACCAAGTAGAGGAATGTGAAGGATTTATAAGTGATAATGTCAGAAGAGCTTAATATTCAAGGACCAGAACATTGTTGCTGTCACACACATGGAAACTGATAGGATGGACAACTCTACCTTAAGAAAAGTGATGCCAACAAAATGGTGTTATCTTTAAGTCACTTGCGTTCACTAAACTTGTATATTGTTGCACACTGATAACATCTTTGTAAGGCAGGAGAAGTCACTCATCTCGAGAAGGAACCTTCAGTGCCCGTATAAATTCAAACAACCACAGTAATTACTGTGAAATCCCAAATACCTCGAACAGTACTTCATGGAATATAGGCGAAATAGACACATCATAATCTATACCTGGAACATATTCCCTACGTTAGCAAAATGCTTTCTAAACGATACAAAATTTCTCCAATAAAAGGCACCGACCCAGTAGAGGAACAAAAAGTATTCAACACCCTCCCTTCATACATTAGGGAAATTATTAATAAGCATTGGCTGTCTTCAAGAGGAAACTCAAGTTTTTCAAATTAATTCCTGATCAGCTGGACTGTGATGCACACTTGGAAATGCGTGCGGCTAGTGCAAACAGACCGGTTGATCAGTTCATCATCCAGGAGACATAGTCTGGAATTGGCTATGGGAATCGTTTTTTAAGTAACACTCGATGATTTAATTAGAGAATGAACAGTCATAATTCCGTTGCTGAAGCAATTCACAAGTAAACCAAGAAATAGAAATGGAAACTAGATGATATTTTTCTCCATCCTAAATTATTATCAAGTCACTGGCATCTCTCTCTCTCTCTCTCTCTCTCTCTCTCTCTCTCTCTCTCTCTCTCTCTCCTCCTCCTCCTCCTCCTCTCTGTCTCTGTCTGTCTGTCTGTCTCTCGCTTTCCTCTTCCTCGCTATTCCCTGTAGAGCCGTCACCTTTGTACACCAGAGGAACATATAGGCCAACACCTGAAATCATTTTCACCTGGAAGTGTGTGAGATACACTTTAATGTTCCCTCCACCTGCCTCCTGAGAACACTATAAACAAACCCTTCTAGCTCTTATCTGCCGTTCCTGGTTTGGTGGTGGTGGTGGTGGTGGTGGTGGTGGTGGTGGTGGTGGTGGTGGTGGTTTGGTGGTACTGGCGGTGATGCTACTGGTGCTGCTGCGACTTGTGTTGGTGCTCTTGGCACTACTGCTGTTGTTGCTGTTGCTGTTACTGGTGGTGCTTGATGCTGATATTGTTGGCGCTTGTGCCATTTGGTGATGCTGCAGCTGTTGCTACTGCTGCTGATAATGCTAATCCTTCAACTTTGGCACCTGTGCTGGTGATGCTTGTGGCGCAGGTGTGAATGCGACCAAACCAGTTCCTGAGTTGAAAGACCTGAACTACGAGAAGAAACTAAAGGAACTGAAGTATTTTACCAAACACGACAGGAGAAAAAGATGAGATATGATCTCATCGTACAAGATACTCAGAGACACTGACACATATGATATGAATGGGCTTGTTTGACAGGAGCTGATCAGACACTTGGGGACAAAGCTCGAAGCTTACAATGAGGGTATCCCAGAGACGGAAGGTTTCTTTTAGATGGTTAGGAAGGGGAATGATCTGGGTGAGGGAGCGCTGGAGACGTACTCAGTATGAAGTTTCAGGTGCAGGTATATCAGGGCGCAAATGGCTGAGCCCTGTAAGGGCTAGGATAGGGACATGGTAACGACATATAAAATACTGAGAGGAATTCACAAGGTGGTTAGGAACAGAATGTTTCAGAGATGGAACACAGCAACAAGAAGTCGCAACTGGAAGCTGAAAACTCAGATGAGTCACAGAGATGTCAGGAAGTATTTTTTCAGTCATAGAGTTGTCAGGAAGTGAAACAGTCTGGAGAGTGATATAAAAAACAGGATCCATACATAGCTTTATGAAAAGGTACGATAAAACTCTTGGAGCAGAGAGAGAGAGTAAACCTAGTAACGATCAGCTAAGAGGCAAGCCCAGAGGCTGTGAATCGACCCCAGTAAGCACAAATAGGTCTTTTACTATACTCGTAGGTGATGCGAATAGCTAAAAAAATCTTACAGAAATATTATGCTAAATTAGGTATATTTATCAATGCGAGAAATATTTTTACTCAGATAAATACGACGTGATGGAATTGAGTGTAAGTGAAAACGGTGCTCCAAATTCACAACTTATATTGACTCAAAGATCTGTGTTCGGAACAAAACCCAAGGAACCTGGGTTCAGTTAGGGGCTAGTCAAGATATATGGGCAAGACTCTGAATACCTGGTGCTCCTGGTCACCTGACTGAAAAGATTGGCTGCTGTGGGTCGCATCTTGGGAAGAGGATTGCTAATGAAATAAGTCACTCGCATCCAGGAAAAAATCAGACAAGAAAGTCGGACAAAAAAAAAAAAAAGGTCACAGACTAACCTAAGCTAGCCTAACGTGACTTTATTTTCCAGTTAATTTTTTTCCTAGCCCAAACTGTGACGTTTTTCTCAGAGACTTTTTTTTTCCCGGACACCAAGTCACTCTGCCCTGGGTTAATAGCTCTATGGGGCTAGTAATTGGAAGAAATTCTCCTGATATTTTCCTCCTCTGGAAGTATAATTTACAACAATTTAAGAAGAATTAGACACATGTACGACATCTGGGTATCTTTAATGAAAGACATTTCTCCCTCCAGCGGCTTTATCAATACAAGGACATAATGTGAAGCATGTAGAAGTATACACAAAATAGCGTAACGTCTACAAATCCGGCCCTGGGTCACAAATGTGTGACCCAGGGCCAGATTAAAGCATGGGCTTCAAGGGCTGCAGCCCAGGGGCCTCCGCCAGCTGGACGGCCTCCAGGGACTGCAACCCAGGGGCCTCCGCCATCTGGACGGCCTCCAGATATTAACTTACAATAGTAACTGTGTTCACAGTTACTGCTGTAAGTTTATAATTATAGTACGTTATTATACCATGTATATGATGAACTGTTGACTGTTGTGATTATTTTGTTTTTCTTTTGAAAATAATACAGTACCTGTAGTCCAGGGGTCTACAAAATTTTAATCCTGCTCTACATGTGTCTAAATCTTCATCTTGTCGGTATTATATACTATTCATGTACAACAAATTATCACCAGAACCTGTGGTATTAAGACCTCCATGTTCTCAGCATCACATATATAGACAAAGTTTCGCTCTAAAAAGAGCTAAACGTCGTTCGTAACTATAGGTTTATTCTGTAGATAGTGTCTCGCATCTCATACAAGAAAACTGCATTACAACAATAGTTTTGTTTATTGGTCGCACAAGCAAATTGTGTCTGTGGAGGTAATATGCTAATTACGATGAGATGTAGAGAAAGCACAGGTTATGTACTTCTTAAGACATTTATTAAGAAAATGTTTCGCTACGAGTAGCTTCTTCGGTCCTGAAGCAGTTAATCGTGGCGAAACGTTGGCTTATAAGTGTCTTGACCAATGCATTACGTGTGTCTTACCTCGAATTAAAGTCAAGGAGAGAGGCAAAAAGTTCACTAGTTTAAAAGCAAATGTTCACCACATGTTAAAGTGAAATATGTGTGTGAAGTACAGTATGTTGTCATCATTCCTACATAATAGGTAA
>NC_091327.1:16508338-16510838 GCF_038502225.1 Cherax quadricarinatus
GAGGTAGGTTACTGAAAGCAGTGAAGAGTTTTTATGAGGACAGTGAGGCTCAAGTTAAAGTATGTAGGAAAGAGGGAGATTATTTCCCAATAAAAGTAGGCCTTAGACAAGGATGTGTGATGTCACCGTGGTTGTTTAATATATTTATAGATGGGGTTGTAAGAGAAGTAAATGTGAGGGTCTTGGAAAGAGGCGTGGAGTTAAAAGATAAAGAATCACACAAAAAGTGGGACTTGTCACAGTTGCTCTTTGCTGATGACACTGTGCTCTTTGGAGATTCTGAAGAGAAGTTGCAGAGATTGGTGGATGAATTTGGTAGGGTATGCAAAAGAAGAAAATTAAAAGTGAATACAGGAAAGAGTAAGGTCATGGGGATAACAAAAAGATTAGGTGATGAAAGATTGGATATCAGATTGGAAGGAGAGAGTATGGAGGAGGTGAATGTATTCAGATATTTGGGAGTGGACGTGTTAGTGGATGGGTTTATGAAAGATGAGGTGAATCATAGAATTGATGAGGGGAAAAGGGTGAGCGGTGCACTTAGGAGTCTGTGGAGACAAAGAACTTTGTCCTTGGAGACAAAGAGGGGAATGTATGAGAGTATAGTTTTACCAACGCTCTTATATGGGTGTGAAGCATGGGTGATGAATGTTGCAGCGAGGGGAAGGCTGGAGGCAGTGGAGATGTCATGTCTGAGGGCAACGTGTGGTGTGAATATAATGCAGAGAATTCGTAGTTTGGAAGTTAGAAGGAGGTGCGGGATTATCAAAACTGTTGTCCAGAGGGCTGAGGAAGGGTTGTTGAGGTGGTTCGGACATGTAGAGAGAATGGAGCGAAACAGAATGACTTCAAGAGTGTATCAGTCTGTAGTGGAAGGAAGGCGGGGTAGGGGTCGGCCTAGGAAAGGATGGAGGGAGGGGGTAAAGGATGTTTTGTGTGCGAGGGGCTTGGACTTCCAGCGGGCATGCGTGAGCGTGTTTGACAGAAGTGAATGGAGACAAATGGTTTTTAATACTTGACGTGCTGTTGGAGTGTGAGCAAAGTAACATTTATGAAAGGATTCAGGGAAACCGGCAGGCCGGACTTGAGTCCTGGAGATGGGAAGTACAGTGCCTGCACTCTGAAGGAGGGGTGTTAATGTTGCAGTTTAAAAACTGTAGTGTGAAGCACCCTTCTGGCAAGACAGTGATGGAGTGAATGATGGTGAAAGTTTTTCTTTTTTGGGCCACCCTGCCTTGGTGGGAATCGGCCAGTGTGTTAATATATATATATATATATATATATATATATATATATATATATATATATATATATATATATATATATTGTAATGACGAACGAGTGGTATTAATCAATAGCAACACTGTGGCTAGCTGAGGATTCGAACCCGTGTCGTTTTGGCCCGCCTCAAGGTGAGAGAAAATCACACATGACGCTGTAACCCACGGGACCACGCAATCCTACAAGAATCTAGCACCCAGCAGAGCTAGGTGTTTTACCTTGATCCTCGGATCAAGGTAAAATGCCTAGCTCTGCTGGGTGCTTGATTCTTGTAGGACTGCATGGTCCCGTGGGTTAGAGCGTCATATATATAGATAAAACTGATAGGTAAAACTGATCAATTAGCAAGAACTCATAAGAACATAAGAATATAAGAATGGAGGAACACTGCAGAAGGCCTACTGGCCCATGCGAGGCAGGTCCTTATCAAAACGACTACTACCTAAAGCTTCCCAAGAAATAACTCCCGTACCCCATGACACCAATCAGTTTCGAAAAGAACTGAACACAGTGCTATGAAACACTCGTCTTCGATAGACCCCTGGCTGTCTTCAAGACCCCTGGCTATCTTCAAGACCCCTGGCTATCTTCAAGACCCTTGGCTATCTTCAAGACCCCTGGTTATCTTCAAGACCCCTGGCTGTCTTCAAGACCCCTGGCTATCTTCAAGACCCCAGGCTATCTTCAAGACCCCTGGCTGTCTTCAAGGAGTTGGACAGGCATCTAAAGTCAGTACCTGACCAGCCGGGCTGTAGTTTGTGCGTAGGTTTACCTGCTGCCAGCAGCACAACAGCCTGGTTGATCAGGCCCTGATCCACTGCGAGATCTGGTCATGGACCGAGCCTCGAAGGCGTTGACTCCCGGAATATCCTCCAGGTATACTCAAGGTAAAGAAGTTAAACACACTGATATGAAATATTCGTCGTAAAAGAAGCGAAACGCAAGTATAAAATATTCATTGTAAAAGAAGCTAAACATAAGGATATGAAATATTCATAATAAAAGAAGCTAAATACAATAATATCACTCCCTTGTCGCGGAAGAAGCTATTTACAATGTTCTCAAAAACTCGTCATGTACATGAAACGAAGATGCCAACGCCAGGTCGTTAAAGCTTTAAGAGAAGGAAATTTCCATCAAGGGAGTGTGTGAGGAAGAGGTTCCGTGGCAGCCAGGTTGGCCGGCCCACACTGGATGTTTGGTCGATGCAGCAGAACGA
>NC_091327.1:16515838-16530838 GCF_038502225.1 Cherax quadricarinatus
TTATTTTTTTGTTATTTATTATTATTATTATTATCATTATTTATTATCATTATTTATTATTATTATTATTATTGTTATTACAGCCAAACTTGTAGGGAAATCTAATTTGACTGAAAAAAGAGGATCAAGAGCCCTGTAGTTAAGAATGGATTATTACAGAAACTTGTAAAATAATTTTGTCAGAGAGAGCCCTGTTTAAGAATACATAATAAAAAAAAATAATACAAAATAAAAATATATTCATTACGTATAGTGTTACCAACATAATTATTCAATATTATTTCCAAAACATACCTTTTGTTTTCAATAAATATATTATTTTTTTTATAGTAACACCGATTGTTATTTTGTGTTGTCACATTATCTATTGACTTATATAAACGACCAATTGTATTACCACTTATAGCGTAATATAATTCATAATATGATACGCTAATGGCTGCAAATTAAATTTCATATTATAAGTATTAAAACTATAATAAATGCGCAATTATTTATAAATTCTTGTTATTATTTATGTTTATGATTTCCTGTATAATTAGCAAGTGATTTTTCATTAAGATACTGATTATATTAATGCATATTTAAACAAATGTATAAGTATTGACATTTAGGAAGCAATTATTATTATTATTATTATTAATAGTAGAAATAGTAATAATAATAGTTGTACTAGTAGTAGCAGTAGTAGTAGCAAAAGTAGTAGAAGCTGCAGCAGTTATAGCTGAAGCAAAAAAAGTAGTAATGGTAGTAGTAGTAGTGATGCTAGTAATAAAAATAGTAGCTGTAATAATAGCAATAGTAATAAGTACAGTAACTGTTGAAGTAGTAGTAGTAGTAGTAGTGATAGTAGTAGCAGTAGTAGCAGTAGTAGTAGTAGTAGTAGTAGTGATAGTAGTAGTAGTAGTAGTGATACTAGTAGTAGTAGTAGTAGTAGTAGTAGTAGTGATACTAGTAGTAGTAGTAGTAGTAGTAGTAGTAGTAGTAGTAGTAGTAGTGATAGTAGTAGTAGTAGTAGTAGTGATAGTAGTAGTAGTAGTAGTAGTAGTAGTGATAGTAGTAGTAGTAGTAGTAGTAGTGATAGTAGTAGTAGTAGTAGTAGTAGTAGTAGTGATAGTAGTAGTAGTAGTAGTGATAGTAGTAGTAGTAGTAGTAGTAGTAGTAGTAGTAGTAGTGGTGATAGTAGTAGTAGTGGTGATAGTAGTAGTAGTGGTGATAGTAGTAGTAGTGGTGATAGTAGTAGTAGTGGTGATAGTAGTAGTAGTAGTAGTAGTAGTAGTGATAGTAGTAGTAGTAGTGATAGTAGTAGTAGTAGTGATAGTAGTAGTAGTGGTGATAGTAGTAGTAGTAGTAGTAGTGATAGTAGTAGTAGTAGTAGTGATAGTAGTAGTAGTAGTAGTAGTAGTGATAGTAGTAGTAGTAGTGATAGTAGTAGTAGTAGTAGTAGTGATAGTAGTAGTAGTAGTAGTAGTAGTAGTGGTGATAGTAGTAGTAGTAGTAGTGGTGATAGAAGTAGTAGTAGTAGTGATAGTAGTAGTAGTAGTAGTGATAGTAGTAGTAGTAGTAGTAGTGGTGATAGAAGTAGTAGTGGTGATAGTAGTAGTAGTGGTGATAGTAGTAGTAGTGGTGATAGTAGTAGTAGTGGTGATAGTAGTAGTAGTGGTGATAGTAGTAGTAGTGGTGATAGTAGTAGTAGTAGTAGTAGTGATAGTAGTAGTAGTAGTGATAGTAGTAGTAGTAGTAGTAGTAGTAGTAGTAGTAGTAGTAGTGATAGTAGTAGTAGTAGTAGTAGTGGTGATAGTAGTAGTAGTAGTAGTGATAGTAGTAGTAGTAATATTAGCAGTAGTAGTAGTAGCAGTAGCAAAAGCATTTAAAAGTAATAGTAGTAATAGTAACATAAGTGGTAACAGTTTTTCCAATATTTTCACGTGTGTAAAGTGAACTGCTGTCACTAATACATAATAATAATAATAATAATAATAATAATAATAATAATAATAATAATAATAATAATAATAATAATAATAATAATAATAATAGTAATATTTTTTGAAAAAGTCATACTAAGACTAGCGCTAATAATGATGCCTACCGTAATACTAATGATAATACTAAAACTTATTAATTCTAACAGTAATAATGATAATATCATTGGCAGGAATCTTTCAGCACTGTTCTACATTTTCCAGTTCTAACACCAATTCTCTCACTGCCTTAACACCAGTTCCATCGTTCTATGGATATCCACTATCTACATACCTACACAATTCACTACAGTGATTACATCCCTCACCTCTTAATTACTACTGTATTTTTTCTGAAAGTTCCAAATTTGCTTCCCTAATTGCCCTGATTATAGTAATCATCACATACGATGTATCAATGGTGAAATTTCCGATGCCTCGTTATCATAAAACGCGCGAGAAACAACAATGAACTACAGAAGAGACCTTGCATAGTTGGAAGGTTAATTAAACGGGATGGTCTGCCGTTTTCTGAAGTCTAATTAAACAGGAGTTTACATTTTTTTTATTCTTTATAGACTGATAAGATTGGGAAGTCGATTGTTTTCTAAAGAATACTGCAACGGAATGATCTATAATTTAATTGCTATTTAAACGGAAGCTTTCCTGTTTTCTGAAGATCAATTAAACGGGAAGGTCTCTAATTTCACGTACGCCATTTAATAAGGAATGTCTAGCGTTTCACGTCGACTTTTTTAACGGGAAGGGCCTGCCGTTTACTATAAGCTAAATGAAAGTCCAAGACAGTAATTGTAAGTAGAACAAAGTTCCGAAAGAATGGACAATATGATACTGAAGCAGCATTATATTGGCCTTATATATATATATATATATATATATATATATATATATATATATATATATATATATATATATATATATATATATATATATATATATATATATATATAATATATATGTAAGTGTTGAATGATGAAAGTATTTTCTTTTTGGGGATATTCTTTCTTTTTGGGTCACCCTGCCTCGGTGGAAGACGGCCGACTTGTTAAAAATACATATATATATATATATATATATATATATATATATATATATATATATATATATATATATATATATATATATATATATATATATATAAAGAGTTTTTATGAGGATAGTGAGGCTCAGGTTAGGGTGTGTAGAAGAGAGGGAGAATACTTCCCGGTAAAAGTAGGTCTTAGACAGGGATGTGTAATGTCACCATGGTTGTTTAATATATTTATAGATGGGGTTGTAAAAGAAGTAAATGCTAGGGTGTTTGGGAGAGGGGTGGGATTAAATTATGGGGAATCAAATTCAAAATGGGAATTAACACAGTTACTTTTTGCTGATGATACTGTGCTTATGGGAGATTCTAAAGAAAAATTGCAAAGGTTAGTGGATGAGTTTGGGAATGTGTGTAAAGGTAGAAAGTTGAAAGTGAACATAGAAAAGAGTAAGGTGATGAGGGTATCAAATGATTTAGATAAAGAAAAATTGGATATCAAATTGGGGAGGAGGAGTATGGAAGAAGTGAATGTTTTCAGATACTTGGGAGTTGACGTGTCGGCGGATGGATTTATGAAGGATGAGGTTAATCATAGAATTGATGAGGGAAAAAAGGTGAGTGGTGCATTGAGGTATATGTGGAGTCAAAAAACTTTATCTATGGAGGCAAAGAAGGGAATGTATGAAAGTATAGTAGTACCAACACTCTTATATGGGTGTGAAGCTTGGGTGGTAAATACAGCAGCGAGGAGACGGTTGGAGGCAGTGGAGATGTCCTGTTTAAGGGCAATGTGTGGTGTAAATATTATGCAGAAAATTCGGAGTGTGGAAATTAGGAGCAGGCGTGGAGTTAATAAAAGTATTAGTCAGAGGGCAGAAGAGGGGTTGTTGAGGTGGTTTGGTCATTTAGAGAGAATGGATCAAAGTAGAATGACATGGAAAGCATATAAATCTATTGGGGAAGGAAGGCGAAGTAGGGGTCGTCCTCGAAAGGGTTGGAGAGAGGGGGTAAAGGAGGTTTTGTGGGCAAGGGGCTTGGACTTCCAGCAAGCGTGCGTGAGCGTGTTAGATAGGAGTGAATGGAGACGAATGGTACTTGGGACCTGACGATCTGTTGGAGTGTGAGCAGGGTAATATTTATTGAAGGGATTCAGGGAAACCGGTTATTTTCATATAGTCCGACTTGAGTCCTGGAAATGGGAAGTACAATGCCTGCACTTTAAAGGAGGGGTTTGGGATATTGGCAGTTTGGAGGGATATGTTGTGTATCTTTATACGTATATGCTTCTAAACTGTTGTATTCTGAGCACCTCTGCAAAAACAGTGATAATGTGTGAGTGTGGTGAAAGTGTTGAATGATGATGAAAGCATTTTCTTTTTGGGGATTTTCTTTCTTTTTTGGGTCACCCTGCCTCGGTGGGAGACGGCCAACTTGTTGAAATATATATATATATATATATATATATATATATATATATATATATATATATATATATATATATATATATATATATATATATATATATATATATATATATATATATATAAAGGTATGCGAGCCAAGATGTCTCAGTAAGCGTTTCTGGTCAATGACAGTCTTTAGATATCTCAATTTTTAAGCACTCAGCTGACTACAAATCATTGCCCCCGACCTACTGAACGTTCGTTTCAGCGTCTGCACAAGACGTTTAAAGATTCATTTGATGACGCCGCATCCATTACGACCTTACAGTATCCGGCCGGCACACGTGCTGGCATGCAGCACAGCTCCCGCGATTAGCAACACAGCCTTCACGTCGTTCAAGAATCTATCCATCCTTTACGTTCATTATCTCTACGACACTTGTCTCCCTGTGAGTTCCTAATTTACAGTCGACAACTGGCGCTATTATTGATTTACAATATTTACCGCAGTGACAGGCTTTGTGTCTCGAATCACAATTCACAGTATTATTCTCTTTTCACTCTCCTATATATGGAAAATACATTCGTTCTCCTAAAAGGGGATTGCTCAGTAAACAGATAGCAGACGGAGTATCAAGCCTCCACTGTGTGTTGCGCTGAATGACCCACATGGGTTTAGCGCTTGACACGAATTATTATTATTGTTATTATTATTATTATTATTATTATTATTATTATTATTTTCGGTAAGTAGATGACCTTATATTCTTATACGCATTTTTTTTACAAATGGACTATGATATACGCATTACTTTTTCTTAACAGTTTTCATTAATCGGCGTTCCAGCGTCATTCTTCTACGGTTGTCTTTTATCCGTTTAATTTCTCTTAATATTTTTTCCATTTCGCATATTGTAGCGTCTTTTCTGCGTATTGTAGAATACATTTCATGCAGCGCTATTCCCCGATAGGTCTTTCAGCGCAAAAGAAGGAGACTCTAGCCCTCATCCCTTAATCTCGAATCAATCAAGCTGTTGGTGATCGCCCATCGTACATGTAAGTTTTCACCCTTCACAACTGTTATTTTCTCTTCTTTTCACATTATCTCTCTATCTTGTTTCCTCGTCTATTTCCTCGCCAACTCCTTTATCGCCCCTTGTCTGCTTCTACACCAACGCACATACAATTTAGCCACAGTGGATGACAATTAAATTCCAAACACTGTGATCTCTCAATCACATTCACAAGAAGAATGTGAATGGAATTTAATTATCATTCACTGTGGTTACAGTTGGTGCTTCTTTTGTGTACACTTAATGGACCAATACACGTTTTTCCTCACTCTTGTCTGCTTGATGCCCGTGTTTTGTTTTTTGTCCTTGTGTACTTGTGTACTTCAACACGAGTTTCTTGCCCTTGTATAATTAACATTAATGTTTCTTTCATCTGTATAAGTCAACACACGTGTTTCTTGGTTTTGTCTAAGTCAACACACGTGTTTCTTGTCCTTGTCTAAGTCAACACACGTGTTTCTTGTCCTTGTCTAAGTCAACACACGTGTTTCTTGTCCTTGTCTAAGTCAACACACGTGTTTCTTGTCCTTGTCTAAGTCAACACACGTGTTTCTTATCCTTGTCTAAGTCAATACGCGTGTTTTGTGCCCTTGTCTAAATCAACACACGTCTTTTGTGCCCTTGTCTAAGTCAATACACGTGTTTTGTGCCCTTGTCTACGTAAACATGTTTCTCACCATTTTCTGTCTCAACACGTGTCTCTCACCATTTTCTGTCTCACCACAGGAGTTTTTCTCAATTTTCTGTCTCAACACACGTGTTTCTCACAATTTTCTGTCTCACCACAGGTGTTTTTCACAATTTTCTGTCTCAACACATGTGTTTCTCACCATTTTCTATCTCAACACACGTATTTCTCACCATTTTCTGTCTCAACACAAGTATTTCTCACCATTTTTTGTCTCAACACACGTGTCTCTCACCATTTTCTGTCTCAACATACATGTTTCTCACCATTTTCTGTCTCAACACACGTGTTTCTCACCATTTTCTGCCTCGCCACACGCGTCTCTTTACCTCCGCCACTTCCATCTTTCTACTCGTCTCCAACAGCCATCATATTCTTCTGTCTCCTCTCCCACTCATCATAACCAGCTGCCAAATTCTCCTTTTGCTTTGTCTCCTCCTCCATGACAGACAACTATATTTCTGTTCTCATCTTCCTCTTCCCACCATATCCTCCACATTCCTCTCTTCCTCCCGTTTTTTTCTTTTATTATTACCTGTTTTGATCCTCAATCCTCTGTTTTAAATATACGCGTACCTACTATCATACTTCGTCTATCACCCTCTTCCTCCCCTCCTTCACTTCCTCTTAACACTACGGTACTTCTTATCCTATGGATTGTTTCCTACTCTTCTGTCGTCCTCCTCTTCTTCTTCCATGTTTATCACTTATTCTTCCCAGTCTTCTACTCTAACTTTCCCATCTACCTTCCCTCCTCCTCCCCCTCCTCCTCCTCCCCCCTCCTCCTCCCCCTCCTCCTCCTCCCCCTCCTCCTCCCCCTCCTCCTCCTCCTCCTCTTCCACTTCCTCTTCCTACGCCCCTGGCTATTCTTCGTGTTGGTGGCCCCCGCCAGGGCCGGAGAGTGGTCCCTGCCCTGCACCCTGTGGCCGCCAGACAGTGATAACGTTAATGAGTGGTAGATGCAGCTGGGCAAGATACCAACCATTGGTGGCCCCACATACACTCCAGGTGCCTCAGCAACACTTTTTTTTCCACTGGCGCCCCTGTGTTGAAGAAGAGTTCTTCTCAAGTTGATCCTATGTTGCTTCCCAGTGGTTATCATCTTTTTTTCAGATTGTTTTGAGGTTGAACTTAAGTTTATTTGAAGTTGATCTTATGTTGTGATGTTATGTGATCTTATGTTAGCATTTTTTATGATTCTGATGCTAGTCTGAAGTTGATCTTAGATTGATCTTATGTTATTTCCAAGTGGTTTAATTTTTCCCACTGTTCTTAAGTTGTTCTCAAATTGGTGTCTAGCCTACCTCGTATTTTTTAAGTGGTTCATAGTTTACAGTTTGTTCTCAGGTAGTTCTCGAGAAGTTTTAGAACTGTTATCAAGCATTTCTCTAGTTCTGCAGGTTTTCTCAAGCTGACCTTAAGTTGTTCTCGATCAAATTACTTTCAGATTGTTCTAAAGTCGTTTCTGAGTTGTTCTGCTGTCTTTGTCTGGAAATACTTGGGAGAAGGCTAGGGATATTTTGGGTTAAACGTAATTGCAATGAAACTGTTTCCAAGATGATTACATTCGAAAGAATTAAGTGTTTTCCAAGGTTCAAGTATTTCTCGTCCCAAGATGCTGGGAACACCTTCACACGTTTGCATATATTTTTGGGGGATGTTGAATCATAAAGTTCAACGCATATGGAGATGAAGACAGTATGAGAGTTAGTTCTTTATTTCGATGAAGAAAAGCAAGGTGTCCTTCCGAAGCAAAAGTCGATGTTGGTCATATGATTTTAATTTCTCGATAAATGTCATTCAGGTCAGATTAGGTTAGGTTAGGTTTGTTCACGTTAAATAATCGTGTAAGCGCAAAATACAACCATCATAGCGCCAAATAATGCATAAATACGGGTGTATCTTATGAAGCGCGAACAGAAAACGAACTGAGAAAAAAAGAGGATCAAATTTTCATTCCAGTTTTATAGTCAAATATATTGGGTTCTTAGACAATGTCATATACAATACAGACGTTGATTGGAAGGATGGTTTTAGAAAGCAAAAAGGTACATAGCAAGTATTATCAAGTCACTGACCTGATAAACTACATAAAGTTATATTACGCCTGTGACTTAGTGAAGCTCTACATAGAGTAAGACTATCACTAAAAATTTTGCTCCCCACCAGTAGCTTTGCCTCGGCCGAAGAGAGCATAATACCGAGGTCGAAATAAACAGATTATTATTTTCCTGGTTTGGAGGGGATATCTGGAAGTCACTATAAGTTACTTCATGTGTAAGAGGGTTGCTGCACGTTGTTTTGTGTTGACTTGAAGTTTGAATTACTTGGACTAACTCACAGATATCTGAAGTTGTCGGGATTTTGTTAGGCTGATGGTTTGAGGACGCGGGGTGCTGCTTGGAATATTTTTTTATTATAAATATAATTACCATAAGAAAAACGATGAACCCGCAAAGGATGTATAACTCCTGAGGTAAGAGAGATAATCGAGTTTGACTTTGAGGCAAAAGCTCTTCAAGAAACAGAAGGTTTTGTCTCCTAAGAAGTGTTTTTTGCAGTACCGAAGTCCCCCGGCTCAAACTGACAGATTTCAACATTGCCTGATGGAATATGACATGGAAGAAAAACATCTGTGCAACTTTCATATAAAATATGTTAGCAACACACTGCAAATGTATCCAGCTTTGCTAAATAAAACAACTGGGTTACAAGGGTTTTTCTTTATTATTAAGTAAGAGATATCTGAACAATTTTCAATTAGAGTGATAGAGTGAAGAGTCCTGATGGCAGTATACACGGAGCAATACTTCTCTGAGGTGATCAATATAATCACCAGTGTTGTGTAGGCATGACATAAACATTACTCTGGAATGATAAACCGCGTTACCCTTCGAGAGAGAAGGAAGACGCTTCCATGCTAGAGCAGGACTCTTAATTCAAAGAATTCCTCCTATTTTCATCTTCCTCGGGTCAAGTCTTATTAACTTTCCTCATTCCCAGGTGCTGCATGACCTCTCAATAATAATAATAATAATAATAAATAAAAAAATAATAATAAATTAACAATAATAATAATAAATTATAATAATAATATATTTATTTCTACACGTACACATACAAGGTATACAGACCATAGCTGACATCAATGACTTACTACTATATAGAAAACCGCTTGTTATGCGGGAAAATTAGGTTAGTTTTGTCCCAGGATGCGACCCACACCAGGCAACTAACTCCCAGGTGCCCATTTTACTGATGGGGGACATAGACAACCGGTGTAAAGAATCACGCCCAATGGTTCTACCCTAACTGGTAATCGAACCCGGACACCTCACCGTATGAAGCGAGAGCTTCAGACACCAGGCCACGGGGCACCAACAATAATGACATTAATAATAATAATAATATAATGCTTTAGTTCATAGCTTTAAACAGACTAAATTACGACGCTAAACGTACAATATACGTAATAAATTGTTTCTGCTCAAGATTGTATATATGCACTGGAGGAGCACTCTTTTAATCATGTTCTGGCTGAGTAGACATTGTTCTACGTTGATCTGTGGCCGACTTGGTAAACTCTTGCTCTCATACCTTACCTGATATTGTCCGGAGCTGTCCGCTGTTGCTGTCTTGTGTCGAGTGGCGGCGACCTGTGTTAATTGGGAGGTTTGCCCTCCTATCTGATGTTGTCCTAATATGACCGCTGTGTTGTCCTGATGACTACTATGCTGTCTTGATGACTGCACTGTTGTCCTGGTGACTGCTATGGTGTCCTGATGACTGTTGTGGTGCACTTATGACGGTTATGGTGCTCTGATGATTGATCTGCTGTCATAATGACTGTTCTGCTGCCCTGACGGCTACTCTGCTATTCGGGTGACTGCTCTCCTGCCCTGCTGACTACTCTGCTGCCCTGCTGACTGCTTTGCTGCCCTGATGAAAATTCTGCTGCCCTGATGAGTGCTCTGCTGTTCTGATGACTGCTCTGATGACCTGTCGACTACTCTGCAGCCCTGATGACTGCTTTGCTGTCCTGATGACTGTTCTACTACTCTGATGACTGTTCTGCTGACCTGATGACTGTTCTGCTGTCCTGATGACCGTTCTGCTGTCCTGATGACTGTTCTGCTACCTCGATGACTGCTCTACTGTCCTGATGACTGCTCTACTGTCCTGATGACTGCTCTACTGTCCTGATGACTGCTCTACTGTCCTGATGACTGCTCTACTGTCCTGATGTCTGCTCTGCTGTCCTGATGTCTGCTCTGCTGTCCTGATGACTGCTCTACTGTCCTGGTGACTGCTCTACTGTCCTGATGACTGCTCTACTGTCCTGATGACTGCTCTACTATCCTGATGACTGCTCTGCTGTCCTGATGACTGCTCTACTGTCCTGGTGACTGCTCTACTGTCCTGGTGACTGCTCTACTGTCCTGGTGACTGCTCTACTGTCCTGATGACTGCTCTACTGTCCTGGTGACTGCTCTACTGTCCTGGTGACTGCTCTACTGTCCTGGTGACTGCTCTACTGTCCTGGTGACTGTTGTTACCTGGAGGTTACCTGGAGGTTATTCCGGGCATCAACGCCCCCGCGGCCCGGTCCATGACCAGGCCTCCCGATGGATCAGGGCCTGATCAACCAGGCTGTTACTGCTGTTGCACAGTGACTGTGAATTACATCTAGCAAAGTAGTTGTTCATTAGAAAACTTTTCAATCTAAAATAATGATCATTAGCAAAGTGCCAATAAAGTCTTATTTAGGGCGAAACGTTGTCAAATAAACCCATTTATGGCGAAACGTTGTATAATGGTGAAAAGTCATTCATAAAAGTCCTCAAGTGACGCGTAACGTCATCCAATAAAGTCTTTTTTGAGGCAAAACATCGTCAAATCTAATCACTGTTTGGGCGAAACACTCACGGTGCTGCTCTCCGTTGCACATTTTTACCATGTTTTCTCTAGGTGTGTTTTTATAAGCCTTTTATACTACTGTAGGTAGTTGATTAATTGGGTTTCAAGCCTATCAACTACACGATGCTCATTGAGGCTCCAGGTAATATGTGTCCATGGTTGGTAAACTGGGTTTGAAGCCTATCGACTATACAAGGGTCACTAAGGCTGCAGATAACATGAGAATCAATAATCAAGAACACTTTAATACCTATAATTGGGATGACAATGAACTCTCATTGTATATACACTGTATATACATTGTATATCTCACATGTATACGTGGAAATGTATATTGGTATACATGATTTTTTTTTGTTTCATGTAATTATAGTTATTTTTAGTTATTCTACTTTTTCCATTATTATTATTATTATTATTATTATTATTATTATTATTATTATTATTATTATTATTATTATTATTATTATTATTATTATATTTTCGTTATTGTTATTGATGTTATTGCACAATGTAAACTCAGGTTTCATGTATTCCGTAAATAGGTCAGGTTACGTAAGATTTGTCATGAAACAGGACAAGTATTTCCTGACGCGGGTCTTAGTTATGTGATGACCCACAGCTGGAGGTATCGGTCATCTGGCCGAGGCCTTCCGCTGGCTTACCCCTACACCCCTTTAAAAAGTTATGATTATAACAATTTGATTAATTCACTATTCCCTAGTGTTTTTAAAAGGCACTTTAGCATTCTTCTCAGCTAATCATCTTCGCCATTACCTAAGAGTTGACACAGATGTGTGTGTGTGTGTGTGTGTGTGTTTGTGTGTGTGTACTCACCTATATGTGGTTGCAGGGGTCGAGTCATAGCTGTGTGTGTGCCTGTGTGTGTTTTACTCTTAATGTGCAGAAAGTGTGCTACTATGATAGCTTTGAGACACAGCTTCAAGTTCCCTCGTTTTATGTTTTGGAGGAAAACAAAATGCTGGTGACCCCCGGCTGGTCTTCGGGAATTGTTTGAGAACTGGACGAATTTCAACTTTCGCGCGTAACATTGCGAATTTCTGAATGGTACTGTAGTCAAAATGTTTTCATGCTTCATTTCACAATATATTTTCGATTACTTGTCTCGCCATTCCCAAGTTAGCGAAACATTTTATTTTTATGACGATTTCCCTTGCAGTCGCGCTCTCTCTCTCTCTCTCTCTCTCTTGTTTCTCTTTCCCTTATTCCTTTTTTATATTCTTTCATTGTCTTTTCTGTGCCCAACACATATCTCTCACTACTTCCCTTGCATCCCCTACTAACATCAATCTCTCCTGGCATACCATCTCTTTGACCTCCTCTCACTACAAACATATATTTTTTCCACCGCAAAATTTACATGCTAAGATCTGTTATCCTACCTCAGCTCGTTTCAAACGCCAGCCTTGCAAAAAGTATACTGTCGCTCCTCACAACGTCATCCACTACATTCGGATGACACCCAAGTACCTGCTGACTTCTAGGTGAGTAGGGACTGCAGGAGCGTTCCTTCCCTACACGTCCCCACCTGCCCTTGGATTGCACCTGGATTCGTTGGTTGGGAGAGATGAACGTGGAAGGACATGGCAAGGCGAGCATGACAGGTTAATACCGACGAGGAAAATGAAGGGAGATCGAGGAAAGTAGAGACGTAGGGATGCTGGTAAAGATGACGGATAGGAGAGAGAGAGAGGGAGAAGGAGAGACAAGGAGAGAGGAAGGAAGCAAGGGAAAGGGGGCAAGGAATGATTAATGGAAAGCAGAGGGTAACATAAGGAGTAATGAAGGAAGGCGAGAAGTGAGATACCTATACTGTCGAGTAACGAAAACAAAGAGGGAGAAAGAGAACAGATTAAAAAAAAGCATGGAGAAAGTAGGGAGACAATTTATACAACAAGGAGGGAGGAGATATTGTGAGAAGGAAGAAAAGGTAGGAGATAGGAAAAGACGAAGAAAGGCACGTAAGTATAGACTAAAGTAACAAAGCATAAGGAAAGGTATTACCAAAAGTAAGTAAGAAGATAAGGTGTTGGTGGACAGGGAGAGGGTCAGAAGGAGGAAGGGAGTGAGGGATAGTGAAGAAGGAAGGGAGGGAAGGAGAGAGGGAGGAGGCTGCTCCATTACGTCGATTACATTAAATTTATGTCTCTATTATACAGGTAGATTACATTTTAGACTTACGGAACTTTTGCATGAGTCGTTTATTTCACGCGGGAAGGAGATTGGTTATTGACATGGTTGAAATTGATGAGTTGTATTATATAACTCACGCCTATTTTCGGGTGAAGGAGGAATCCCTTTGGAGAAAAAGGGATCCTCCCTTGGAAGGAGGCTCCCTTTGGAGAAATTGAGATCCCCTTTTTTAAAAGGGAGGATGTTCCTTTGGATGGAGAGAGAGAGAGAGAGACGAACTTCTGGAGTTGGCTTCGTTTGGAAAAAGGGTTCGTTTACAAAAGGGGCACTTTTGGAAAAGGGGTCTCGTCTAAAGAAGGGGTCCCCTTTGAAAAGGAGTTCCTATTTAAAGTAAGCGTACCATTTGAGAGAGGGGAATTTCTTTCTAAAACGAAGAGGGATCCCTCACCTCCTTGGAAGGTGAGGATCCCCCTTTGTACGGAGTGGAATACCCTCTGAAAGAAAATTCTGTTCGGAGGAGGGATCCTCTTTGAAAAGGAAAGTTTCTCGTAGAAAGAAAAGGGACGCCCCTTTGCAAAAGAGCTTACCTTTGGAAAGGAAACATATTATGAATGGGGATACCTATGCAAATGAGCTTCGTGTAAAGTGAGATCACTTTGAAATAGGCTTTATGAGTAGGGATTTTCTTTGGAAAGGGGGTTTGGAGAGGGTTTCCGTTGAAGCAGGAGAGGGAGAAAGATCCGTTGTCAAAATTCGTCAATTTCAAGCAGATGTCTGTGTGGTATAACAGCGTGTCAGTCTAGGCCGCTCCGTTGTCTGTTAATTGTTGTAACGGAGTAGTTAGTAGAGGAACAATTAACAAGCGTGCTCCGAAGAAGAAGAGAAGTAGGAGTAGAAAGAAGAACAAGAGGATTAGAAGAAGGAGGAGGAGAAACCACATACAATGGAAGCGACTATGGAGGTAGGTAAGACGGGATTACCTTGATTCCAAAAAAGGCCCCTCTAAGGCATTACAGAAATCCTTTCCTTCCTCGAATCAAACGTAATTAACGTCCCACCCCCCATTCCCTAGGTGCTCTAAAACCCCATAGGTCTTTACCATCACTTACTGCCCCCATCACTAAACAATTTATACGTCACTATCTTGAAGTATTATAAAATAAGTTAAATTAATTCGTGTAAAGTTGGTTAGGTTACACAAATTAAAAAAAATCACTAGTTTATTCATTAAGGCATCTCATTAAATTTCGATCATTCAGTCAGCAAATTAGTCAGATACTCAGTTAAAATGTGAACTAAAAAATTAACAAGAAACAATGGAAGAAAACTAATGAAATTGATTAAGTACAAACATTAACCAAGCAATCAACAAATAAATTAATCATTCAGCAAATCAGCCAGTCAGTAAATCAAACAGATTACTAATCATTCAACTAATCAGTCAATAAATGTATCTAATCATACAACCAATCAATCAATAAATCAATCAAAATACTATTCATTCATCCAACCAGTTAATAAATCAATTAGATAACTAATCATTCTAATCACTCAGTAATTCAGTCAAAATACTAATCATTCAACTGACCAGTCAATAAATTAACTAACAAGACACTAAACTGGTTTAAGAGTGACCAAACATTCCTAAACTTAATCATTCAGACGACTTGAATGAAGGCTATATCTTAATGGGAGTGCCTTGATGCAGGTAAGGGCTCTTGATCTAAGGAATTGGAGCACCCCTCCTCTT
>NC_091327.1:16535838-16548338 GCF_038502225.1 Cherax quadricarinatus
AGAAAAAGAGGAGAGGACAAGTTTTTGCTCTGTGTAGAGCTTTATCGAGTCATGACAATACACAAATAACCCGCACACAGGAGAGAGAAGCTTAGGACGACGTTTCGGACGTTTTGGACCATTTACAAGTCACACTAAGATACGAAGGTGAGGGAGCCAGTATGTACAGGAGAGAGGGGACAGGGACGGGACAGAATGAATAAGAGAGAAGTGGAGCAGTAGTGGTAGAGGCAATGCTGGCAGCGGAAGTTGTAGAGGTAGTAGTAAGTAGGGAAAATAGCGGTAGTCAGACAGGAGAGTGAAGCGAGGTAATAGTAGTAGCACTAGTAGTAGTAGTAGTAGTAATAATAATAATAATAATAATAATTATAATAGTAGTAGTAGTAGTAGTAGTAGTAGTAGTAGTAGTAGTAGTAGTAGTAGTAGTAGTAGTAGTCATGACAAAGCACAGCAAGGTGCAAAACGATTGTTGTGGAACTTGTCCCTTTGACTATACGTCCTTTCAACCATTTGTCACATTTGCACATCTCTAAGTCTTGAAGTGTGATGGCCATGGGTTTCTAAGTCATGAAGTGTGATGGCCATGGATTTCTAAGTCATGAAGTGTGATGGCCATGGATTTCTAAGTCATGAAGTGTGATGGCCATGGGTTTCTAAGTCATGAAGTGTGATGGTCATGGGTTTCTAAGTCATGAAGTGTGATGCCCATGGGTTTGTAAGTCTAGAAGTGTGATACCCATGGGTTTCTAAGTCATGAAGTCTGATGGCCATGGGTTTTTTCCTCTTAGTTTGCCTTTACGGAGTACAGGAAGGTCTTGCCACCTTCCTGGATCACCCTGGCTCCTGCAATTCGGCGCAGATTTTTATCACCAGACGCGACATACAACGCCAAGTAAAATAAAAATTTACGGCCACAGAAGCCTTAAACGCTCACCATCCATCTTCCACAAACCTGTACTTAGCCTAAATAAACCTTGGTGGTGGGGGGAAGGCGGCCCCCATCTCCCCCCACACGCACCTGTCTCAAGGTAATAATGCCACCTGTAATGACCAACGCTCTCTTGTGTGTAGTTTTCATTTTGTTCTATCCTTCTTCTCTTATATTTTTATTGTTCTATTCTCATATTTCTTCTCTCTCTTCTTTCACCTGTTATTTTCTTTTCTAAGTTCTTCATGTCGAGTTTTTTTTCTGGATTTCTGTGTGCTGTTTTCTTTAGTATATCTTCCCATGCCTTGTTTCGTTGTATCTACCTTCACTTTATATATCTTTCCCTAAGCCAGTCTAGCCCAACCCAGCCTAACCCAACGTAACCTAACCCAACGTAACCTAACCCAACCTAACCTAACCTAACCTAACCTAACCCAGCCTAACCCAACGTAACCTAACCCAACGTAACCCAACCCAACCTAACCTAACCTAACCTAACCTAACCCAGCCTAACCCAACCTAACCTAACCCAACGTAACCTAACCCAACCTAACCTAACCTAACCTAACCTAACCCAGCCTAACCCAACCTAACCTAACCCAACGTAACCTAACCCAACCTAACCTAACCCAACGTAACCTAACCCAACCTAACCTAACCTAACCTAACCTAACCTAACCCAGCCTAAATCAACCTAACCTAACTTAACCTAGCCCAGTCTAGGCCAACGCAGCCTAACCCAATCAAACTTAACCCAGCCTAACATAGCCCAATCTAACCTAACCTAACCTAACCTAACCTAACCTAACCTAACCTAACCTAACCTAACCTAACCCAACCTAACCTAACTTTTCATCCCTTCAATGTCTTGTTAATTCATTGTTTCCTCTCTCTTGCATTTATACAACCCTCATTTTTATTGTATCTATTCATTTTTACCCTCCCTCTCTGCCCTCCTTCTCCCCTCTTTCTCCTCCTTGTCTTCCTCGTTCTTTGAATATTACTT
This sequence comes from Cherax quadricarinatus, assembly GCF_038502225.1. Taxonomy (NCBI): domain Eukaryota; kingdom Metazoa; phylum Arthropoda; class Malacostraca; order Decapoda; family Parastacidae; genus Cherax; species Cherax quadricarinatus. Next base: position 16,537,773 of record NC_091327.1, read on the forward strand.
AAATGCATTTTTCTCTTGTCAATCTACACTATTTTTCTTGTTTCTTACTGATCATGCTGTTGTTTTTGTTTTGTTGTTGATGATGATGGTGATAATGAGAATGAAAATGTTTTTATTGTTGTTCTTCTTCCTTCTTTTATTTTCATTTTTCTTCTATATAATTGCTTGAATCTTCAGTTTCTCTCATGTCTCCTTTTGTGATCTAATTCTTATGCTAGCTCTCCTTCTTCATCTTTATCTTCTTCCTCTTCTTCTTCTTCTTCTTACCCTTCTTTCCCTTCTTCAAGCCTGTCCTTTTTATCTCCCATTTCTCTGTATTCGTCCAGTTTGTCTTCTTTTTCTTCCCAATCTTCTTTCCCCACACTGCCTCTCCCTCTTTCTCGTCTCCCACTTTCTCTTCTTTCACTCTCCCTCTCCCTCTTCCTCCAACTTGCTCTTTTTATCTCTTTCTCTTCCTCCAACCTGCCCTCCTGTTCTCTCTTCCTCTTTGTCTACCTCTCCCTCTTCCTTCAGCCTCCCTTCGTTTTCTCCCCTCTCCCTCTTCCTCTAGCCTACCCTCTTTGTCTCCCCTCTCCCTCTTCCTCTAGCCTGCCCTCTTTGTCGCCCCTCCCCCTCTTCCTCTAGCCTGCCCTCTTTGTCGCCCCTCTCCCTCTTCCTCCTTCCTGCCCTCTTTGTCTCCCCTCTCCCTCTTCCTCCTTCCTGCCCTCTTTGTCTCCCTTCTCCCTCTTCCTCCTTCCTGCCCTCTTTGTCTCCCCTCTCCCTCTTCCTCCAGCGTGCCCTCTTTCTCTCACCCCTGATCCCACAAAAATGAGAAACAATAACTTAGTGGAAGGGCACATCCAAAGTGTCTCCAGCTATACAAGTATTTTTCTCAGCATCTAAGCTGTGCTATACGCTATGCGTTCTCAGCTCGGTACACGTAATATGTGTCGCCATTTTAGCATTTATTTTATGTATGCTAAATATATGTTGTACATGTTAAATATATATTTGGAATATTAGAATATATTTTATTTTCTGCATATGTGTATCAGGTCTACTGTATTTGTTTGGTTTTTGGTAAGGGAAAATTGTCTTATGCGGAGCAGGGAGAAGAACGAATATTATGGGGTTAACTCTGTCTTGTGACAGATTAAGAGAGATACTATATTAACTGGATATATATATATACGGCAAATGTAAATTTTGGAGAAGTTGGAGGTTTACATAGATTATAACGGGCAATGTCATTTCGACACAGATATGTGAAGATGAGTCAAATAGATTCATTGAAAAGCTGGGGAGCCGCAGGTACTAACAGAGAGCACACTGTCAACACTCGTGGCTGGAACAAGTGTATTCACCAGGAAAGTGGACGATTATCACTTTGAAGGGTTAGATCAACCAGGCTGTGAAGGCTACGTTGGCCAGAGAGCGGTCTACAGCAACAGCCTGGTGGAACGTAAACTCAACAGAAAAGCCTGGCCCGAAGTCAGGTTGCAGTCACAGGTGTATCACACACACACACACACACACACACACACACACACACACACACACACACACACACACACACACACACACACACACACACACACACACACACACACACACACACACAGAGGAGCTGTGACTCGACCCCTGCAACCACAAATAGGTGAGAACACACACACAGGCACACATGCACACACACACACACACACAGTGGAGCTGTGACTCGACCCCTGAAACCACAAATAGGTGAGTACACACACACAGACACACACAGACACACACACACACACATAAACGCACACACACACACACACACACACACACACACACACACACACACACACACACACACACACACACACACACACATATGATGAGTGCAACAGAGCAATGGTGGACACTGGCTGAGGTGGCAAGAAGGGCTCACTCAGGTAGAGAGAAGTTACTGGTCATGGGCGACTTCAGTCACAGGGAGATTGATTGGGAAAACCTGGAGCCACATGGGGGTCCCGAAACATGGAAAGCCAAGATGATGGATGTGGTGCTGGAAAACCTCATGCACCAACATGTTAGGGATACTACCAAAGAGAGAGGGGAGGATGAACCAGCAAGACTGGACCTTGTGTTCACCTTGAGTAGCTCAGACATTGAGCACATCACATATGAAAGACCCCTTGGAGCTAGTGGCCACGTAGTTATGAGCTTTGAATACATCGCGGAGCTAAAAGTGGAAAGGGTAACAGGAGTAGAAAGGGAAAAGCTAAAATATAAAAGGGGAGACTACACGGGAATGAGGACCTTCCTGCAGGAGGTTCAGTGGGAACAGGAGTTGGTAGGAAAATCAGTAAACGAAATGATGGACTTTGTAACAACAAAATGCAAGGAGGCAGAGGAAAGGTTTGTTCCCAAGGGTAACAGAAATAATAGGAAGAACAGAACGAGATCTTGGTTTACCCGAAGGTGCAGGGAGGCAAAAACTAAGTACTCTAGAGAATGGAAAAAGTACAGAAGGCAAAGGACTCAGGAGAATAAAGAGATTAGTCGACGAGCCAGAAACGAGTATGCACAGGTAAGGAGAGAGGTACAGCGGCAGTATGAAAATGACATGGCATCAAAAGTCAAGTCTGACCCGAAACTACTCTACAGCCACATCAGGAGGAAGACAGCAGTCAAGGACCAGGTAATCAGACTGAGGAAAGAAGGTGGGGAGCTCACAAGAAACGACCAGGAGGTATGTGAGGAGCTCAACATGAGATTTCAGGAAGTAGTTACAGTGGAGGCTGAAGGGACAACGGGAAGACAAAACAGTGGGGTACAGCAACAAGGGATATACCAAGAAGTGTTGAATGAATTACACACGACTGAGGAGGAGGTGGAGAAGGCGGGGAGGCCGGACATCTCTCCGTGGGTAATTAGAGAGGGAGCAGGGACACTACGTGTGCCACTAACCAAAATCTTCAACACTTCCCTTGAAACTGGGCAACTACCTGAAATATGGAAGAAGGCAAATGTAGTCCCCATCTTTAAGAAGGGAGACAGAAATGAAGCACTAAATTATAGACCAGTGTCAGTGACATGTATAGTATGCAAAGTCTTGGAAAATATTATCAGGAGGAGAGTGGTGGAGCACCTGGAGCAGAACAAGATTATAAACGACAGCCAGCACGGATTTATGGAAGACAAATCCTGTGTCACAAACTTACTAGAGTTTTATGACAAGGTAACTGAAGTAAGAATGAGAGAGAGGGGTGGGTTGATTGCATTTTCTTGGACTGCAAGAAGGCCTTCGACACAGTTCCTCACTAGACAATAGTACAGAAGCTAGAGGAACAGGCAAGTATAACAGGAAGGGCACTGCAATGGATCAGAGAATACCTAACAGGGAGGCAACAGCGAGTCATGGTCCGTGATGAGGTATCACAGTGGGCGCCAGTGACGAGCGGGGTACCACAGGGGTCAGTCCTGGGACAAGTGCTATTCTTGGTATATGTGAAAGACATGACGGAAGGGATAGACTCAGTAGTGTCCCTGTTTGCAGATGACGTGAAGTTAATGAGGAGAATTAAATCAGACGCGGACCAGACAGGTCCGCGGCAGAATGGATGTGTGGTCCAGAAACTGGCTCCTAGAATTTAACCCCGCCAAATATAAAGTCATGAAGATCGGAGGAGGGCAAAGAAGACCACAGACAGAGTATAGGCTAGGAGGCCAAAGGCTGCAAACCTCACTCAAGGAGAAAGACCTAGAAGTGAGAATAGTACCGAGTACATCGCCAGAAGCACACATTAACCAGATAACTGCTGCGGCATATGGGCGCTGGGCAAACCTGAGAATAGCGTTCCGGTACCTCAGGAAGGAATCGTTCAAGACTTTATACACTGTGTACGTCAGGCCCATACTGGAGTACGCAGCACCAGTTTGGAACCCACACCTGGTCAAACACGTCAAGAAATTAGAGAAAGTGCAAAGGTTTGCAACAATGCTAGTTCCAGAGCTAAGGGGAATGGCCTATGAAGAAAGGTTAAGGGAAATCGGTCTGACAACACTGGAGTACAGGAGGGTCAGGAGACACATGATAACGACATACAAAATACTGCGTGTAATAGACAAGATGAACAGAGACAGGCTGTTCCAGAGATGGGACACAGAAACAAGGGAGCACAGTTGGAAGCTGAAGACTCAGATGAGTCAAAGGGATGTGGGGAAGTATTTCTTCAGTCATAGAGTAGTTAGGAAGTGGAATAGTCTGACAAGCGATGTAGTGGAGGCAGGAACTATACATAGTTTTAAGACGAGGTATGATAAAGCTCATGGAGCAGGGGGAGAGAGGACCTAGTAGCGGTCGGTGAAGAGGCCGGGCCAGGAGCAACCACAATTAGGAGAGTACAATTAGGTGAGTACACACACACAGACACACACACACACACACACACACACACACACACACAAACACACACACACAAACACACACACAAACGCACGCACACACACACACACACACACACACACACACACACACAAACACACACACACACACACACACACACACACACACACATACCCAACACTTATAATTCTGTATCTGATATACTACACATAAAAATTTACTTTTATTGCAGATTAGAGCATTAACAAAAACTTTATTGCAATAAAATATACCACTTCCTCCACCACCCATCAAAAAACATCAAGGTGCAAGCATGCTGCAGTGATGCTTCAGCATATTACATGTGACCAGGCAATGCTGACTGGTTTCAATGCTGCCTTCCAACCTGTATTGTGAAGCGTCGATAGATATACTTTATTCATTCGTTTCTTTGGATTTTTATGGCCCAAGTTTGGCCAATTTCTCTATTTTCATGGGCTATAATTTATATTTATGGTCGTTTGGAAGTTGAATATAAACACCGACATGGTTTGAAAATTGTATTTTTCAAGCGGATCTTCAGAGGGAAATAATGCCTTAGTGGATGGACAATACAAACATACGCACAAACTGCTTCCAGACATGCATGCGTTCACATATATGCTTCACGGGCATGCACACACACATAAACACACATAGCTTTAAGAAGAGGTATGATAAAGCTCATGGAGCAGGAAGAGTGACCCAGTACGGCCAGGAGCTGTGACTCGACCCCTGGTACCACAACTAGGTGAGTACACACACACACACACACACACACACACACACACACACACACACACACACACACACACACACATGATAACGACATATAAAATACTGCGTGGAATAGACAAGGTGGACAAAGACAGGATGTTCCAGGGAGGGGACACAGAAACAAGAGGCCACAATTGGAAGTTGAAGACACAAATGAGTCAGAGAGATATTAGGAAGTATTTCTTCAGTCATAGAGTTGTAAGGCAGTGGAATAGCCTAGAAAATGACGTAGTGGAGGCAGGAACCATACACAGTTTTAAGACGAGGTTTGATAAAGCTCATGGAGCGGGGAGAGAGAGGGCCCAGTAGCAACCGGTGAAGAGGCGGGGCCAGGAGCTAAGACTCGACCCCTGCAACCACAAATAGGTGAGTACAAATAGGTGAGTACACACACACTTGATTGATCAAGGCAGCAACCACGAGGGCTGGTCTGTGACCGGGCCGCGGGGGCGCTGACCTCCGGAAGCGTCTCCAGGTAAACCTGGACAGTGAAGAGGTAGTGGCAGAATCCACACATAGCTTTAAGAATAGGTATGAAACCAGTAGCGACCAGCAGAGGCGGGATCAGGAGCTGAGACTCGACCCCTGCAACCACAATTAGGTGAGTATACACACACACACACACACACACACACACACACACACACACACACACACACACACACACACACACACACACACACACACACACACACACACACACATATACGCATACACTCACATACACACACATGTACGTATATACAACAGGCCTAGTGTCTAATCGACATGTGCCTAGGACAAAATGGTAACTAACACACACACATACACACACATCACTCAGGCAAGTGCCTATCGAGAAGTGCCTTTGACAAACAGTAAAAACTACGACACACCTAGTCAGCGACCTGCTAAGAAGCGAAACCAGGAGCTGTGACTCGACCCCTGCAGTCACATATACGTATGTACATATAGGTGATTACACACGCGCGTGTGATCTCTGGTACAAAACGAAGGAGAAAATACAAGAACTGCAATCGCAGCTGTGCAATTTGTGAATCGTTAGCAATTGCAGATGCAATATTCAACGTAATCGTTAGTAATACTTTAGATTAACGGAGGGACATTTAACGTTCTGATCCACGGAGGGACATTTAACGTTCTGATCCACGGAGGGACATTTAACGTGAATATCAATCTCAATGAAGGCCTTTGGACTGAGAAAGGAGACGGTTTCACATTCCTCTTTTAGCCATTATGCTTCCCGTCCAAAAGGCTTATTTTTGCTAGTGCTGATGCAACTGTCAATGGGAAATTACGCACAACAGCAGGACAAACTATTTATAATTTGATGGTTTATGACTATAATAATAATAATAATAATAATAATAATAATAATAATAATAATAATAATAATAATAATAATAATAATAATAATAATAATAATAATGGTTTAAGATAAAAATCTTGTAATAAGTACAATTATTATACCTCATCATATTTACAGGCTAAGAGCTGTTATCCTGCCTCACTGTTAGAAACTGTTATCCTGCCTCACTGTTAGAAACTGTTATCCTGCCTCACTGTTAGAAACTGTTATCCTGCCTCACTGTTAGAAACTGTTATCCTGCCTCACTGTTAGAAACTGTTATCCTGTCTCACTGTTAGAAACTGTTATCCTGCCTCACTGTTAGAAACTGTTATCCTGCCTCACTGTTAGAAACTGTTATCCTGCCTCACTGTTAGAAACTGTTATCCTGCCTCACTGTTAGAAACTGTTATCCTGCCTCACTGTTAGAAACTGTTATCCTGCCTCACTGTTAGAAACTTTTATCCTGCCTCACTGTTAGAAACTGTTATCCTGCCTCACTGTTAGAAACTGTTATCCTGCCTCACTGTTAGAAACTGTTATCCTGCCTCACTGTTAGAAACTGTTATCCTGCCTCACTGTTAGAAACTGTTATCCTGCCTCACTGTTAGAAACTGTTATCCTGCCTCACTGTTAGAAACTGTTATCCTGCCTCACTGTTAGAAACTGTTATCCTGCCTCACTGTTAGAAACTGTTATCCTGCCTCACTGTTAGAAACTGTTATCCTGCCTCACTGTTAGAAGCTGTTATCCTGCCTCACTGTTAGAAACTGTTATCCTGCCTCACTGTTAGAAACTGTTATCCTGCCTCACTGTTAGAAACTGTTATCCTGTCTCACTGTTAGAAACTGTTATCCTGCCTCACTGTTAGAAACTGTTATCCTGCCTCACTGTTAGAAGCTGTTATCCTGCCTCACTGTTAGAAACTGTTATCCTGCCTCACTGTTAGAAACTGTTATCCTGCCTCACTGTTAGAAACTGTTATCCTGCCTCACTTTTAGAAACTGTTATCCTGCCTCACTGTTAGAAACTGTTATCCTGCCTCACTGTTAGAAACTGTTATCCTGCCTCACTGTTAGAAACTGTTATCCTGTCTCACTGTTAGAAACTGTTATCCTGCCTCACTGTTAGGAACTGTTATCCTGTCTCACTGTTAGAAGCTGTTATCCTGTCTCACTGTTAGAAACTGTTATCCTGTCTCACTGTTAGAAACTGTTATCCTGCCTCACTGTTAGAAACTGTTGTCCTGCCTCACTGTTAGAAACTGTTATCCTGCCTCACTGTTAGAAACTGTTATCCTGCCTCACTGTTAGAAACTGTTATCCTGCCTCACTGTTAGAAACTTTTATCCTGCCTCACTGTTAGAAACTGTTATCCTGCCTCACTGTTAGAAACTGTTATCCTGCCTCACTGTTAGAAACTGTTATCCTGCCTCACTGTTAGAAACTGTTATCCTGCCTCACTGTTAGAAACTTTTATCCTGCCTCACTGTTAGAAACTGTTATCCTGCCTCACTGTTAGAAACTGTTATCCTGCCTCACTGTTAGAAACTGTTATCCTGCCTCACTGTTAGAAACTGTTATCCTGCCTCACTGTTAGAAACTGTTATCCTGCCTCACTGTTAGAAACTGTTATCCTGCCTCACTGTTAGAAACTGTTATCCTGCCTCACTGTTAGAAACTGTTATCCTGCCTCACTGTTAGAAACTGTTATCCTGCCTCACTGTTAGAAACTGTTATCCTGCCTCACTGTTAGAAACTGTTATCCTGCCTCACTGTTAGAAACTGTTATCCTGCCTCACTGTTAGAAACTGTTATCCTGCCTCACTGTTAGAAACTGTTATCCTGCCTCACTGTTAGAAACTGTTATCCTGCCTCACTGTTAGAAACTGTCACTGTTAGAAACTCCTGCCTCACTGTTAGAAACTGTTATCCTGCCTCACTGTTAGAAACTGTTATCCTGTCTCACTGTTAGAAACTGTTATCCTGCCTCACTGTTAGAAACTGTTATCCTGCCTCACTGTTAGAAACTGTTATCCTGCCTCACTGTTAGAAACTGTTATCCTGCCTCACTGTTAGAAACTGTTATCCTGCCTCACTGTTAGAAACTGTTATCCTGCCTCACTTTTAGAAACTGTTATCCTGCCTCACTGTTAGAAACTGTTATCCTGCCTCACTGTTAGAAACTGTTATCCTGCCTCACTGTTAGAAACTGTTATCCTGTCTCACTGTTAGAAACTGTTATCCTGCCTCACTGTTAGAAACTGTTATCCTGTCTCACTGTTAGAAGCTGTTATCCTGTCTCACTGAAAACTGTTATCCTGCTCACTGTTAGAAACTGTTATCCTGCCTCACTGTTAGAAACTGTTACTGTTAGAAACTGTTATCTGCCTCACTGTTAGAAACTGTTATCCTGCCTCACTGTTAGAAACTGTTATCCTGCCTCACTGTTAGAAACTGTTATCCTGCCTCACTGTTAGAAACTGTTATCCTGCCTCACTGTTAGAAACTGTTATCCTGCCTCACTGTTAGAAACTGTTATCCTGCCTCACTGTTAGAAACTGTTATCCTGCCTCACTGTTAGAAACTTTTATCCTGCCTCACTGTTAGAAACTGTTATCCTGCCTCACTGTTAGAAACTGTTATCCTGCCTCACTGTTAGAAACTGTTATCCTGCCTCACTGTTAGAAACTGTTATCCTGCCTCACTGTTAGAAACTGTTATCCTGCCTCACTGTTAGAAACTGTTATCCTGCCTCACTGTTAGAAACTGTTATCCTGCCTCACTGTTAGAAACTGTTATCCTGCCTCACTGTTAGAAACTGTTATCCTGCCTCACTGTTAGAAACTGTTATCCTGCCTCACTGTTAGAAACTGTTATCCTGCCTCACTGTTAGAAACTGTTATCTGTTGTTAGAAACTGTTATCCTGCCTCACTGTTAGAAACTGTTATCCTGCCTCACTGTTAGAAACTGTTATCCTGCCTCACTGTTAGAAACTGTTATCCTGCCTCACTGTTAGAAACTGTTATCCTGCCTCACTGTTAGAAACTGTTATCCTGCCTCACTGTTAGAAACTGTTATCCTGCCTCACTGTTAGAAACTGTTATCCTGCCTCACTGTTAGAAACTGTTATCCTGCCTCACTGTTAGAAACTGTTATCCTGTTCACTGTTAGAAACTGTTATCCTGCCTCACTGTTAGAAACTGTTATCCTGCCTCACTGTTAGAAACTGTTATCCTGTCTCACTGTTAGAAACTGTTATCCTGCCTCACTGTTAGAAACTGTTATCCTGCCTCACTGTTAGAAACTGTTATCCTGCCTCACTGTTAGAAACTGTTATCCTGCCTCACTGTTAGAAACTGTTATCCTGCCTCACTGTTAGAAACTGTTATCCTGCCTCACTGTTAGAAACTGTTATCCTGCCTCACTGTTAGAAACTGTTATCCTGCCTCACTGTTAGAAACTGTTATCCTGCCTCACTGTTAGAAACTGTTATCCTGCCTCACTGTTAGAAACTGTTATCCTGCCTCACTGTTAGAAACTGTTATCCTGCCTCACTGTTAGAAACTGTTATCCTGCCTCACTGTTAGAAACTGTTATCCTGCCTCACTGTTAGAAACTGTTATCCTGCCTCACTGTTAGAAACTGTTATCCTGCCTCACTGTTAGAAACTGTTATCCTGCCTCACTGTTAGAAACTGTTATCCTGCCTCACTGTTAGAAACTGTTATCCTGCCTCACTGTTAGAAACTGTTATCCTGCCTCACTGTTAGAAACTGTTATCCTGCCTCACTGTTAGAAACTGTTATCCTGCCTCACTGTTAGAAGCTGTTATCCTGTCTCACTGTTAGAAACTGTTATCCTGTCTCACTGTTAGAAACTGTTATCCTGCCTCACTGTTAGAAACTGTTGTCCTGCCTCACTGTTAGAAACTGTTATCCTGCCTCACTGTTAGAAACTGTTATCCTGCCTCACTGTTAGAAACTGTTATCCTGCCTCACTGTTAGAAACTTTTATCCTGCCTCACTGTTAGAAACTGTTATCCTGCCTCACTGTTAGAAACT
>NC_091327.1:16550838-16560838 GCF_038502225.1 Cherax quadricarinatus
TCTGCAGCAAATACTCACTCGTAAATCTGATATAATTACAATTATGGATAAAAAATCAAAGGCTAGAAATACTCTTGAGACATACTTTCTGAAACTGGCATTTCCCCATTAACTTTTAAGGCTAAACTTTGTGAAATCTTGAGAGTGTATCAAAATCTTACCTTTAGTAAATCAATAAATAAACTACAATATCATGTGATTAAAATCTATTAAAGGGCTCTGTTATGCAATAAATTAATATATAACTACTTACTCAGCAAGATTTGATGACGATCCTTTACAAAATTTGCTATTTTTTGCGATAGCTCACTGCAAGAGCAAAATAAAGTAGTTGCTATTGACCGTAATAAAAATAGAGCCTTTACGGTGTATGTTTCAAGGGAGGAGAGGAACAGTCTGTGGACTCGTAAAGAGAAATATCCCGAGATGAGAGATGACCTCGTAGAGTGTATATTCTACAAGGAAGAGAAGGGAAGGAGGAAACACTCACTTCCAGGGTAATATGTAGATGAATATTTCCTTACTGGGACAAGGTTTCGCTCTTTGGATAGATGGGACGACGTCTCCCTCGAAGGAGAGTTGGAAAAGCATTCCTCACTAAGGAGCCACGAACGTGACCTTTTTCTATTGTTGGCTGTACTGTAAAGTATGTTATCGTTTTTAATAAAACGTATGAAAAAAAAGCGACACATCTTGACCCTAAACTTGACTCTCTGAATCTGTGACTGATCTTTTCAATCTTGTCCTTCGATTTTCAACCTGTCACATCTTACTGGAGAGCCACAACACAGCTATGATACCACAAGCTAGGCAGCCACTGGCATCCTCGCTCTGGTTCTCTTCTTCCTGTTTTTAATTCGTCTCATTTGAAGTCCATTCTCGCAATATATAGATATCAAGGAGATATCTGAAGAAAGGATACCTGTAGGATACTTCAGGCGGCCAACGCCTCCGCGGCCCGGTCCCAGACCAGGCCAAATGTCTGGACTAGTGACAATTCAGAGAGCTTAGGAGTACACTTCTAAATCAAATCTGCAGTGCTGATAATGCTAGACCATGGTAATGAAGTGACTTGAGGTATAATGCTGTTAAGAATTTACAATCAAACTCTGGTAGAACCTAAAAGAGTCAGAGGAAGAGAGAGAGAGAGAGAGAGAGAGAGAGAGACAGAGACAGAGAGAGAGAGAGAGAGAGAGAGAGAGAGAGAGAGAGAGACAGACAGACAGACAGACAGAGAGCTAGAGAGTAAGGGGATCCTACACACCACTGGATGAAGGATGGATATGGACCCTACTGTATCCTTCTGACCACAAGAACTGCGTCAACTCTTTCCTTCTTCTCCCATTGTTCCCACTCTCCTTTCACAATCTATTCCTTGCTTATCTCCTTTGTCCTCTTCCCGTAGTTTTCTTTTTTCTCATTCTCTTTGTACTCTGGCTCCCTCATTCTCCACTCTTCGTCAATGCTCATTTATTGCATTCTTCTTCGTTGCTCTTCAAGTCTTCGAAATTTCTTACCATCCCTTATCCTAGGTTATCTACACATGCTACTATGTATGATAATTTATGTAATTATATTTATGTGTACCTCTACCTCAATAAACTTACTTATTCTCTTTTCATTACCTTTCTCTAAAACACCCATTCTATTACCCTTCATTATTTACGCTATTCTACTCCCTTTTTATTTGCAACTATACCATTCCTACGTGTTTCCTTTCCCAATACCACCACCACCACCACCACCGCCACCACCACCTCCACCACCATCACTATTACCACCATCGCCAACCTATTACTATCCTCACAGGTGCAACAAGAATCACTACCACATCCACTACCAGTAGTACAATTAATTTGGCCATGAAGGACTTTAAGACACACACACACACACACACGCCTAACAAGCTCACAAAACCCACACCTTTAAACATATCCGGCTGCCTCTGCTTCTGTATCTATGCCGGATTTTCCAAGCCCTTAACCGAGGAAGGAGCCCAAAATGGATGTAACATCGAACTCTCCTCAAGAAAGCTTTCCGATACTAAGAGAAAGTTTTATTTTTTCCTCTCTTTTGTCCCGAAAGTCGTCACAAGATGTATTTCTTTTAAAAACAATTTTCCAATTTTCTAAATACACACACACACACACACACACACACACACACACACACACACACACACATATATATATATATATATATATATATATATATATATATATATATATATATATATATATATAGAAATACAGCAACAAAAGAAGTAACAGCAAACAGGAACATAAGTAACAGCATCCCAGGCAGTGGCAGAAGCATCAGCAACAAGAGTAGCATAAGCAATTCTTCGTCAGTAACATCAGAGGCATCAGCAACAGTGCCAGCAATAACAGATACATCAACAGCAACAGCGGTAACAGCAACAACAGCACATGGCAGCAACAGAAGCATGAACATGAGTACCAACAACAGCAGAAGCTGTGAAAAGGTGACTTTTTGTGTGCAGTTCTGGGCATTTATTTAAGGACACGTTTAGCCACGAGTGGCTTTATCATTTCTTAATATTACAATATACCCTGACCGGTGTGAATATGATAACGGTATACAGTACCGAGAAGGTGATAAGTAAGACACATATGCAACAGTTAGGTATCTGTTGCACATGTGTTTTATTTATCCTGAACGGTACACAAGTGCCATTTTCCACAGTTTACCTGTATCACTACACCACTTACAACAGCAGAAGTTGCAGGAGCAGCAGCAGCAGCAGCAGCTAAAGCAGGACCAACAACAGCAAAAACAGAAGCAAATACCGAAGCAGCAACAGCAGCGGCAGAAGCACCTTCGGTGGGTAGGTGTACAGGTAGGCAAGGGAAGACTTGCATATACAACACAGGTGTGGCCTAATAGGGACCTTTGAATGGCTGAACTTGGAGGAGCACCCACCATACAGGGGTCCCACGAAGACGCACTTTGAGGCCCAATGGTCGGTATTTTAGATTTATACCGTCGAGGTGAGGAGGGAGAGACTGGGGAGTAGGGGGGGTAAGTGCCTTGCTCCGCTGGGGTCATTATGTGGCTTGGGTAAGTGAGTTGTTGGGGAAGGAGGCCTTAGGCCCTTAGGATAAAGAGGCCTTAGGCTGAAGGGTTAGGAGTAGCAGGAGGTTGAAAGAGGAAAGACTAGGAATGGGTGGATGCAAATTAGCTGAAAAAGGTATAATCGGGGTTTATTTGCAGCGTATAATTCTGTTCTTTTCTTCATGTCTTTTTACAAGCTTAGGTTAAGAGTGCCTAGATTTATTTTACAAGGTAAAAGTCGTAAATGTTAGCTAAGTAAATCTAAGGGTCTAGCTTTATCATTAGATTTATATAATTTTAGCTGGTCTCCCTCGTTTCTCCTCCGCATCCTTCTCTCTCTCTCTCTCTCTCCCAGTACCGTATAGTAAAGCCGACCAGGTTACAAACGAGGGCGGGTGTCAGAGAGTGCGGGCTGGGCAAGATGCTGGGTTGGGCGTGGTAAATATAAGAAAGCAATCTTGGCAGAGGTACAGAGAGGAGGGAGGACGGGCCACATGGCTGGATGGCTGCTCAACACGCTACTTGCTGGGGTGGGCCCATGTGGTGATGCCAGCCCACTCATACCCTATTCCTAGGTGGGCAGAGCCCGTGATGATGCCAACCCTCTCATATCAACCCACACCCCTTCACACATATACACTAAATAAACACACACACACACACACACACACACACACACACACACACACACACACACACACACACACACACACACACACACACACACACGAGCTGTGACCGGACCCCTACTACCACAAATAGGTGAGTACAAATAGGGGAGTACACAAACACACACTAAACAGGCCAAGTGTCTGTCGACAAGCACCTTTGACGAATGGTAACTAACACAAAACAATAATTAATATATATATATATATATATATATATATATATATATATATATATATATATATATATATATATATATATATATATATATATATATATATATATATATATATATATATATATATATATATATATATATATCACATTCCAAGTATTTTTTTAATAAGAATTTTACCATTTAACCAGACAGCTTTTTTAGACGATTCCTTATCATCATAAATGATGGTATCACCATCATTTATGATGGTGATACCATCCATATCATTATCACTGTCATCACTCTCATCATCGTCGCCAAAATAAATATGATCACCATCTCCTCAAGACAATTACGTTAATGTCATGCAGGTAATTTTCTTTGTAGGTGATTTGTTGAGGCGTGTGTGGGTGGGCCAATCGTGGGAGACAGTCTCCCTCTCCCCCACCAATCACAGGTGGCGACCAGGCCCAGTGGGAGGGGATTACCAGCCACAACTTATGAGTGGTTGTGGGTCATAAATCATGATACTAGCCAGCCGGCCAGCCAGCCAGCTAGCCAGCCAGCTAGCCAGCCAGCCAGCTAGCCAGCTAGAAAGTAAAGCCATCAAGCCTGTTAGCCATCTGGCGAGCCAGCACTCAAGCCATATAGCCAACCAGCCTCCCAAAGATTCCATGGTCGGGATTAATCAGTGTTTTCGACAGTATCCCTGAGAAGTTATATATGCATACATTCTCAGGGATATCTCTCTGAGAAGGATACCTGTAAGGTATTCTCCCACATTGATATTCACACGCCCTAAACTCTCCCCAGCATTCCACATTCCATTGACACACATCCCCTTTATACACATACCACCCTTCCTTGCATCGCTGATACCTCCTATCACATCTCTCCCACCCCTCCCTTAACCCACATCCCTACACATCCCATCAGATCCCTAACAAGACCCAATCTTCAAAGGCACCCATGGCTCCTCTCACCAAATTCAAATAGTGAGATAAAGAGAGAGAGAGAGAGAGAGAGACGGCCATCTGGTTCACAGATGGCCTACAGATGGCTCTAACGCCACACTGTACTTTATGTGTTTGTTCCATAGCAATTAATTAAGGACTAAAAAATTAACTATTATATAGATAATGCTTGAGTCAGGCTTTAAAATGAATTGAAGTAAGATAAGAGCTCTTAAACTATAAAAACGAGGAAGAGAGAGAGAGAGAGAGAGAGAGAGAGAGAGAGAGAGAGAGATGAATGTGTGTGACTATGAATGTGATTGTATTTAAGTGAGTGTGAGTGTAATTGTGAGAGTGTGTGTGAGTGCGAGAGCACAAATGATCTACTACAGCTCCTGCTTCTCTGTTCCGTGTGAAGAGCGTCCCATCTTCTATCACTGAGAAGGCTTTTTTCTTAAAGAATGGAAAGCCACAATAACGTGACTTGATAATGGTCCAGGACGGACCGAAACATCGTAGGACGGACCGAAACGTCGGGTACGGGTTCACTGGAGTAAGATTCTTCCTGTTCCTCTCCCAAGAAGCAACTGGGAGAAGCCACCGCTTGTAAGTTCTGGTGGTAGACAGGTAGCCTGATCGACCAGTTTGTCAATGCCATCCGTACGTAGACCATTGTATGCACCACAGCCTGGCTGATGGTAAACAGACTTCAATAACTTATCAAGTTCCCTCTTGAAGACAGCTAATGGTCTGATGGTAGTTCCTCTTAAGTAGGAAGCTAAGGTTCCTGTTTCCCCTTCCTCTTAGTGCACTCATTGCATCTTAGCTTTTCACAGAAAGTATTTTGAGATTTTCTTGCTTTCAATCGCTTTGAGATCAATCAGAAATTTTCCAAGTGCTGATTATGATGTACCTTACTCGCCTACGTTTCAAGGAGTACAGCAGAAGAGTGGCAGATAACTCTTTCAGGCATCGTCAATGCGGTACAAAGCTGCCAACCCGCTTTGTGTATCATAGTTTTGCTGATCCACCAGTGGCCATTTTGAACAACCAGGTTTGAGTATCAGTGTAACTAGCCCCACCAGAGAGAGAAACGTACCAAGGTGAGAAAGAGGAGGAGGAAAAACTAGCGAAAGAGGAGAAAACTAGACAAAGAGGAAAACACTAGAGAAAGAGGGGAAAGCTAAAGAAAGAGGAGAAAAACTAGAAAAAGATGAGAAAAAGCTAGAGAAAAAGAAGAAAAACTAAAGAAAGAGGAGGAAAAACTAGAGAAAGAGGAGAAAAACTAGAGAAAGAGGAGAAAAAACTAGAGAAAGAGAAGTAAAACTAGAGAAAGAGGAGAAAAGCTAGAGAAAGAGGAGAAAAACTAGAGAAAGAGGAGAAAAACTAGAGAAAGAGGAGAAAAACTAGAGAAAGAGGAGGAAAACTAGAGAAAGAGGAGGAAAAACTAGAGAAAGAGAAGAAAAATCTAGAGAAAGAGGAGAAAAACTAAAGAAAGAGGAGAAAAACTAGAGAAAGAGGAGGAAAAACTAGAGATAGAGGAGAAAAAATAGAGCACTTTGGAATAAATGATGTGCAAAAATCTTTAAATATCGTTATATAAAGAGTATAATAAAATAAATGCCAGATGGAAAGGAACGTTGAAGTATGAGGGGAAAGAATGCAATTTGTCCAATGTAAGTAAAATGTATGATAAACTGGAAAATGGAGGAGAAGGAGAAGGAGTTGGAGAAGAAGAAGAAAAAGAAGAAGAAGAAGAAGAAGAAGAAGAAGAAGAAGAAGAAGAAGAAGAAGAAGGAGTAGGAGGACAAGAAATGATGAAGAAGATGACGAATAAGATGATGAAGAAGTTCTCTCTCTCTCTCTCTCTCTCTCTCTCTCTCTCTCTCTCTCTCTCTCTCTCTCTCTCTCTCTCTCTCTCTCTCTCTCTCTCCCCTCTCCCTCCCTCTTTTTTTTTTTTTTTTTTTTACACAGGGTTTGACAAGGTTAGGCTAAGGATCCCTAGCTTTATTGACAAGCTATTTACAAGTTAAAGATTCCTAACTATTGGCAAGCTAAGAGCTGTTACCTTCATCAGCTCATTTCAAAGCATTTTTATTGTCATGAGACATACAAGTAGGGAAACAGGATGAAGTTGGAGCCATCTGTGGGCCAGCATTTTCATTTGATCAACTGACTTTATCTCGTTGACATCATTATGCTGTACGAATGTGTTCCATACTCGAGTCATCCTGGGGATAAATGGTCGCAGATGGAGTGATGTTCTGTTCTCACATGAACTCTCCTGCAGCTTCCTCGTTCTCTTTCGGTCTACCCGTTTTCCCTCGTCTTCCCTCCCTCCTCTCTCTCCCACTCTCCCCTCTCTCTCCCATCTCTCCCACTCTCCCCTCTCTCTCCCCTCCCTCCATCCCATTCTCCTTCACACGGCACTTTCTTTCCCTCGTGCATCTCCATCGCCTTCCCCTCATTTGAACCTTTTCTCTCTCTCTCTCTCTCTCTCTCTCTCTCTCTCTCTCTCTCTCTCTCTCTCTCTCTCTCTCTCTCTCTCTCTCTCTCTCTCTCTCTCTCTCTCTCTCTCCCTCCTTCTCCTCCTCTAAGACAGGTCATTCGTCGGCCTGAGAGATGGTTGACCAATATCTCTCAGCCCTCCAGATACTAAGTGGGTGAGTGGGTTGGTAGGTGGGTGGGTGGGTGGGTGGGTTGGTGAGGGAGTATGTAGGAGGGTGGGTGTGTGAGGTACTATGTCGGAAGGTGGGTGGGTGTGGGAGTATGTTCGTGGATGGGTGGGTGAGGGAGTATGTAGGAGGGTGCGTGGGTAAGGGAGAATGTTCTTGGGTGGGTGAGGGAGTAGGTAGGTAGATGGGTGGTGAGGGAGTAACAAGATGGGAGGGTGAGTGAGTAGGTAGGTGGGTGGGCAAGTGTAGGTAGGCTAGCTATTTTGCGACTCATGAGTGATTGGGTTGATGGATGAGTAAATGGGTTGATGAGTGAGTAAATGGGTTGATGGGAGAGTGAATGGGTTGATGGGAGAGTGAATGGGTAGATGAATAAGTGAATGGGTACGTTTTTTTGTAGTGAGTGGGTGAGTGCTAAAGGGTGGGTGTGTGGGTGTTTGATAGATTCTTTGGGTGATTGCTTGTATTTTGGTGGGCGAATGGGGAGACAGCTGATGAGGGAAGAGAGGGTGGAGGAAAGGGGAAGAGGATGACAGAGTTGGGGTTTGAAGTTTCATAAGTGTTAGCAGTGTTGCCAGAAGTCTATTTGTTAAGTGTTACCAGAGTGGCAGAGGTAAATCAGATGGTATCGTTGAAGCTTGATGCGTTTCTGATCAGCCTCGACGATCAGTTAGACCCCTCGTTAATCACAGCTGGGCCCGTTCGTTAATCAGAAGCGAGTCGTTCATCACTAAGGACCCGTTAATCAACAGTAAGGCGTTAATCATCGATAGTGCTTAATCACAGAGGCGATCGTTACTCACAACGGACAATCTTCAAACAGCATCGCTCGTTAATCCCAACGAAGCCCGTTTGTCAAGCACGACTTTGACTTTATCAGGAGCGAGGTGCTATGGGAGCGTAAACCTTAATCACACTGTCGTTTATAATAAGGAACAGTTTATCGAAGGGTCCTCGTTAATCAGAAATCGCTCGTTGATTACGAAATAGAGTAGCGAGTTAGAGAGACAGAGAAAGACAGGGAGAGAGAGAGAGAGAGAGAGAGAGAGAGAGAGAGAGAGAGAGAGAGAGAGAGAGAGAGAGAGAGAGAGAGAGAGAGAGAGAGAGAGAGAGAGAGAATGTGAAATAGATGAACAAAAGTTAATAAGGAGTCTTAGTGACGAATATTCTAGCAGAATAGCATAAGAACTCCAAAATAACTTTATCCTGGTGAGTACAGAGTAACTTACTCCTGGAGGATTACATAGTAACTTTTTCCTGAAGGTCTCCAGAGAAACTTCTCCCTGGAGAAGTTTAGAGTAACTTTCTCCTGAAGGCCTCCAGAGTTTCTTCCTCCTGGAGGCCTCCAGAGTTTCTTCCTCGTGGAGGAATACAGAGAAACTTTCTGCTGAAAAAGTTTGGTTTCGATTACAAATAAAATCAAAGACGGTCCATCAGAGGATAAGCTGGTTTTTTCCTCCTGCCTCTGTGAGAAGAGTCTTCCATAACAGTGATTAGCGTGTCGATGGCGTGCCCTTGCGGTAGTACGTCTCGGCAAGTTGCAAAACTCTGGCCGCCTCGCCAATCCTTGCAAGCTCTCTATCAAGATACCAGGCTCGTGGGTTACTAAGAAGATACTAAGTGCGGGTTCTTTATGAATTGTTCCAGCCACAGTATTGTGGCTTAGCTGTGAAGTGTTCCAGACTCGGTATTGTGGATTAGTTATGAATTGTTCCAGACACAGTATTTTGGGTTAGTTTGTAAATTGTTCCACTCACGGTATACTGACTTTACAAAATACATCCGTATATCTCTTTGAAATACATGTTTGGCTGGGCAGATAGAGACTGGTGCCTTGATACTTATGAAAAGTTCCTGGTTCAAGGAACTGGAGCCACAATCTTTATTGAACAAACTGATTACATTCCAGTCTCATTCACTGCATACTCCGCACTGGTTTAGCGCTTCATCCACAAATAAAATATGTGCATTTCTTAATTATAAACCAGTTTGAGGGGGCTGCAGTCCCTCTATAGTATCTCGCGCATTTGAATAATGTAACTTGTTACTGTTTTTTTAAATTTTCTTTCTCAAAGAGGGTTCGATTCTTTTTATCCGAGGCCCGAAGCCCCTCTCTTCCTGACGAGAGTTGCTGGTGTCAGTATCCGACTAGCGAACGGAAGATCGAATCTCCACGGTTTCTTGCACAAAAATGGAACAAGCGAGTTTATCTCTTTAAGAAAGGCAATGTCGTGCATTTCGAGCGCTAGCACAATGTAAACAATGGCTCTACGCATGCATTATATACGCACCAAATGACTACGCAGTGACGTAAATTATTATCGAAAAAAATGACTGTTCAGATCTGCTAATTGAGGATTGCTTAACATGACATGCAAAATGCCTGTAGCACGAGCCAGGTTGATTGTACGAGCGCCGGGAAAAACTGGCGAACGTATGTGAGAACTTTGGTAAGTAGGCCCATAGTACCA
>NC_091327.1:16568338-16570838 GCF_038502225.1 Cherax quadricarinatus
AGCCAACCACCTGACTGGTTGGAAATGGCTCATAACTGCCTGCTTTATGAGTCATTGGTCTGCAGTACGAGGACTGTCTCAAGTTTGTAGGAGTTTTTATGGCTGCAAGGTCAATCGAGGTGTCCCGTAGCAGGAGTGTTGGGGAAAGGGGTTTGGGAAGAGTGGGGGAGGACTCGGATTAGAAATGGGAGGGGAAGAGAGTGGAGAGGGTGGAGGGAAAAGTGGGAAAGATGTTGGGATATAGGTTTTGGGAAGGGATATGTTGGAATGAGGAGAATAAAATAAGGAGATATTTGCAAAAAGGGAAAAATATGAAGTGTTTGGGGAGTGAATAGAGGAGAAGAGAGGGAGATAATTAGGTAATGTATTCTTAAACAAAATTGGAAATACGTATATGCAGCGTGCTGTTACCTTATTTTGAACGACAGTTAGAAAGTGGGAACAGAACGTCATATACCATAATTTAGGATGGAGTTCAGATTGTGGAAATATGTCACCTGAGCTGGGAGACATCAGGATGTCAAATGAGGACATCGTCAAGTACTCCAGTAAAGGTTGTTGGGTATATTGTATTGAAAGGTAAAAACGCAAGTGTAGAAGTGTAAAATAGGAAACTGCACAGCTGCCTCCGCCAGGGGGCCGGATCAACCCTGCTGTGATGGATATGTAGGCCAGCTTGTGGCCATCAGGAGCAGTCTGTTGAACGGGCAGTCAAAAGTAAAGCCTGGCTCCAGGCCGGGCTGCCAGGTTAGAAAAACTCTCGAAACCGGTCATGGGTATGTAGATTCGTGGGGGATATGAGAGATTTATTGAAAAAAAAAACACGAAATAGGCTGGTCGGCGAGCACTGAAATATATGGAGTGAATGGAGGGAAATGTGCGGAGGGAATGGAGTTAAGTATAGGGCGGAGATGAAGTAAGACATTGGGAGGTGAAGCAGGATCTCTCTCTCTCTCTCTCTCTCTCTCTTTTACACAGGGTTTGACAAGGTTAGGTTACGGATCCTTAGCTTTATTGAAAAGCTCTCTCTCTCTCTCTCTCTCTCTCTCTCTCTTATATAATTGTAGTTCTGACACAATTATGTAATCAGTAAGAGACTTCGGATGTATGTGACGATCATATGGATAACAAGTGAAAATTTTTAATAAATTTTTAGTTACATAACTATCATGAGTTTTTAATCGTGATTATTAATGGTAGTAGCTGTAGTTTCTTTTTCTTCTTCTTCTTCTTCTTCTTCTTCTTCTTCTTCTTATTATTATTATTATTATTATTATTATTATTATTATTATTATTATTATTATTATTATTTTCAACAAATAGATTACTATGATTTGTTTTTTATTTTATGTAATATTTAAGTCATTCAGTACTTAAGTGTGTGTGTGTGTGTGTGTGTGTGTGTGTGTGTGTGTGTGTGTGTGTGTGTGTTTGTGTGTGTGTGTGTGTGTGTGTGTGTGTGTGTGTGTGTGTGTGTGTGTGTGTGTGTGTGTGTGTGTGTGTGTGTGTGTGTGTGTGTGTGTGTACTCACCTATTTGTGGTTGCAGGGGTCGAGTCATAGTTCCTGGCCCCGCCTCTTCACTGATCGCTACTAGGTCCTCTTTCTCCCTGCTCCATGAGCTTTTTCATACCTCGTCGTAAAACTATGTATTGTTCCTGCCTCCACTACGTCACTTTCTAAGCTATTCCACTTCCTGAGAACTATATGACTGAAGAGATACTTCCTAACATCCCTTTGACTCATCTGAGTCTTCAACTTCCAATTGTGACCTCTTGTTTCTGTGTCCCCTCTCTGGAACATCCTGTCTTTGTCCATCTTGTCTATTCCGCGCAGTATTTTATATGTCGTTATCATGTCTCCCCTGACCCTCCTGTCCTCCAGTGTCGTCAGGCCGATTTCCCTTAACCTTTCTTCATAGGACATTCCCCTCAGCTCTGGAACTAACCTTGTCGCAAACCTTTGCACTTTCTCTAATTTCTCGACGTGGTTGATCAAGTGCGGGTTCCAAACAGGTGTGTGTGTGAGTATGTGTGTGTGTATGTGTATGTGTACCCACCTAGTTGAGGTTGCAGGGGTCGAGTCCAAGCTCCTGGCTCCTGTGTGTGTGTGTGTGTGCATGTGTGTGCGTATATTGTACATTACTACACAGTTTCTTAGAAACACGCACGAAAATACGCACACGAATGCGCACGAAGATGCTAGAGCTTCCCCGATGAGGAAATTGATTTTTTTTTCACATTTCGAAGCTAAGGATCCTTAAAAAAATCAAGAGGACTCTTATGAAAATTTAATATATGTGTGTTACATGCTGAACTATTTCAAACTTTCACTTTTCACAAGGCCAGTGGAAACCTGACCCTATTAGTGCATAATGATTTGTCGGGGTAAATCAGCAGCATTATGATTTTATAGTCACTTGTTTGTTTCTCTGTTTTTTTATTATAATTCTGATGAAAAGATTTAAAAATATATTAAAAGCGTTAATAGCTAATAATCCTT
>NC_091327.1:16575838-16610838 GCF_038502225.1 Cherax quadricarinatus
CGCTAAAGCGTAAGGGTCACATAGCATCATACATACCGTGGCTGAAATAATTCCCAACTAACCTATAATACTGTGGCTGAAAAAAAAAAATCACTTCTAATCCAAAATACCGTGGTTGGAACAATTCACAACAACCTCCACGATATCGTGAATGGAATAATTCACAACTAATCGACAATACCTTAGTATGAACTAGTCACATCTAACTCAATATTAGTGTGGACAGAACTGTTCACAACTACCTTCACAATATTGTTAGTTGAATACTTCACAACTATTCCACAATCTGAGATTTTCGATAACGTCTCCAGAACAGAGCAAAACGTCCCTTAAAATTTCGTCTCCAGATAATTGGTTTATTACGATTTTTTTATATTCTCTAAACAATCCAGTAATTAACTACTTTTTCTGCAGTTTGCGTAATATTTTTTCCCTCCTCCTCAGATACGTGTTTTTATGCATATGCGGAGATTAGAGACAAGAATTGAAAATAATGAGAGGAAAATCGGCGAGCTAAGTAATATCGGGGAGCCTTAAGATATGAGATGGGCTCCTGGGATCAGCAGCCGCTGACCAGGTGCCTTTAGAATACAGCACAACTGCACCTTTTACACACAACAAACACGTGTTATCACAGAGCGATCGATTTTTAATCCCCACGATAACCCGCAGGAATGAGAATACACACACACGCGCCTCTAGCGGTAAGCTCCGATCGCTTCTGGAAAGGCGGTGCTGGATGCATCACGGGGGCCTGGAAAAACTAATAGTGTTACCTACAACAGACATAGGGGAAACGGAGTAGGTGTGTCTGTACTGGTCAAGGGAGATGAGAACTCACCTAATGACGTGTTGGGGGTCTGACGCTACACCTTATGGCATCCTAATCTTGCTCACGTGCTTGTCTACACCCGACCCGCCGCCACGTGCTATCTCCGACTGAAGCGGTTCCCGGTACCGCTGGGCCTTCCCGACGGGCGCCCCAAAAATGTACCTAACACCTGGCTACTCCCCAGGGATTCCTTATGGACACCCAGCGCTGGAATCATCCTACGAAAGGCTTGCCATTGTTTGTGTATGGGTTGATACCAGGGACCGTCCATAGCTGGGAAGCCGAGAGCTAAGCTACGGAAATGCCTTCGTGTCTGTGAATAGGAAGGAGAATACGGTATATTTTTTGGCTTTGTCGATATTATGGCTTTGCGGAACACATTGTCCGAGTGTGTTGGGTCTATGCCGTGAAGGGTACGGCCCTCAGCTTTAAGGTGGGCAGCCAGATGTGTCCAGGAGGTGAAATAAAAGCCAGCTCCTAGCCAGCCTTGGCACAGCAGCAGCCTTATCCGATAAAATACATTAATTATTATATTTCCCTAGTCAGACGCTGATTGAGAGTGCTTAGGTCACGGAGCACCTTATCTGGTGTTAAATTTATTTAAAAAATGTAAACAAAATATGTAAGCCCTGTGTTTGTAGGCCTATGGAGCAGCTAGAGCCATCTATTGGTACGGTGGTGAACTGTGGGATCAATGGTACGGGAACAACCACCACTACCACCACCACCACAACAACAACCACCACCCCCCTACCTACCTCACGCTTTCTCTTGAACTCACTGCACAGTCAGGGAAAACTCACTTGAACTCGCGATGAATTTCCTGCCTTCTTCACTCAGAAGCCAATTCACTTAATGTTGAGGTTATCAAAGAGCAGGAAAAAGATAATTGCAATGCAAAATAACAAAACAAGTCTAATTCCTTCGCAAATTTTCTTGAGGACCGCGCGTGCGAACCTTGTACCTCTGGCAGCTCTCCTTCCCTCCCTTCTTCACTCCTTTATTCCCTCCCTCCCATCTCCTCAATATTTGATTTCGGATTTTGTTGTTCGTGAGGCTTCTTCCATCTATCCTCTAAGGACTCGAACCTGGGATGTAAGTCACTGAACTATGCTCTCCCAGTCCTTTACGACACTGTTTAATGTATTTCATGGCTGAACGGATCAAGGAAACAATAAGAGATGAAAAGGGGTTGGAGAAACATATTATATATATATATATAAATATATATGTATGTATATATATATAAATATATATATATATATATATATATATATATATATATATATATATATATATATATATATATATATATATATATATATATATTAACAAACAGAACAATGATGCACAAATAACCCGCACATAGAAGAGAGGAGCTTACGACGACGTTTCGGTCCGACTTGGACCATTTACAAAGTCAGAATGGTCCAAGTTGGACCAAAACGTCGTCGTAAGCTCCTCTCTTCTATGTGCGGGTTATTTGTGTATCGTTCCAGTCACGGTATTGTGCCTTTTTTTTTGTTATTTAACAGAAGAATGGATGGGGAGTCATACCGAGGTCCTTGCGAGTAGCGTGCTGCACCATGCAGCCTCGAGGGTTGTAATTGGATGACTACAACAAGCACATCTGTGACACGATAAGCTCTTAGGAACATCAACAATATTAGTGACTAATTAACTTGTTGTAATGGCACTAGAAACTTGCGATTTTCGCTTAAATAGCAACGCTCTTCCTGCCAAAAAATTTGTGTATGCAATAATTTCGCAAAAATCATTCTGAACCTAACTAAAAAATATAGATTTCGTTGTGTTTGTCTATTATTTAATTATTGTAAACTTATCTAAAATATATTTAGTTGAATTAGGCTAAATTAAATTGCTCTTGTTATAATAAGGTTAGGTAAGTTTTCCAAGGTTCTTTTGGTACAAAAATTATTATTTTTTTACATTAACATAAATGAAAAAATCTTTCTTTAAACGTATAAGAGAAAATTTTAGAAAGAACTTAATTTTAAACGAGTTCTTGCTAATTTAGCAGTTTTACCTATTTCATATATATATATATATATATATATATATATATATATATATATATATATATATATATATATATATATATATATATATATATATATATATATATATATATATATATATGCAAAACAACCACTCTGAAAGAATAGAGAAATTCCAAGCGCTTTCGTGACTACTCACATTATCAAGGAACTTGATAATGTGAGTAGTCACGAAAGCGCTTGGAATTTTTCTATTCTTTCAGAGTGGTTGTTTTACATATTCTGAAATCACCTGTTTACTGTGATCTTATTGCATATATATATATATATATATATATATATATATATATATATATATATATATATATATATATATATATATATATATATATATATATATATATATATATATATATATATATATATATATATATATATATATATATATATATATATATATATATATATATATATACAGAGAGAAAAAAATAATTGGGTGTACAGTGGTCCCGACAGCTATAACAGTCTCCATTCATCCCATGACCGACCACCGCCGCTACACCCGGAGGTGTCAGTACCCCAAAAAAAATAGTCAGACAACTTTTATTTTTTTTTATATTCATGGAGCCATCTGGGTGGTAGTGTGGTGGCGACGCTAGCTGGCGCTCTTCACCGTAAGTGCTTGCAACGGTAATTCCGCGTCCTAGCATGTTTCCTGTCCGTGCGCTGCGGAGATCGGGTACTGGTTGCCCGTAGCGGAGAGAATTTTGAGTGAGCTTCTGAAGCAGTGGGAGCCGCCGGCAGGCAGGCGCAGGCGCTGTCCGCGATATCTTCTGTTATGTAATATATATGAGCCATACGGGTTTATCGCTTGTTTAATAATAGTAATAATAACAATAATAATATCAATAATAATTATAATAATAATAATAACAAGAAAAATAGGAAATATAATAATTAGCATAAAATAATTATATAAATAATGGAGGAGGAGGAGGAGGAGGAGGAGGAGGTAGTGATAATTTATAATGGGATTCATCTCATTGTTTGTTGAGTATTTTTCATTGTTTGTAGGGTGAAGTTCATTGTTTGTTGAGTGTAGTTCATTGTTTGTAAGGTAAGGTTCATTGTTTGTTGAGTGTAGTTCATTGTTTGTTGAGTGTAGTTCATTGTTTGTAAGGTAAGGTTCATTGTTTGTAAGGTAAGGTTCATTGTTTGTTGAGTGTATTTCACTGTTTGTAGGGTGAAGTTCATTATTTGTTGAGTGTAGTTCATTGTTTGTAGAGTGTAGTTCATTATTTGTTGAGTGTATTTCACTGTTTGTAGGGGGAAGTTCATTGTTTGTTGAGTGTAGCTCATTGTTTGTAGAGTGAAGTTCATTGTTTGTTGAGTATAGTTCGTTGTTTGTAGGGAGAAGCCCATTGTAGTGCATTGTTCGTAGGGTCAGGTTAAATATTTGTTAAATGTAGAACTTTGTTGGGTGTGATACAGTGTATGTAAGGTGTATTTCATTGTTTGTAATGGGATCTTCATTGTTTGTAAAGAGTAGTTCACTGTTTGTAGTAAAATAGTATTAGCAGTAGTGCCAAACAATATAAAAGTAGTAAGTGTTGTTACAGTAAAATAATTATCATTAAGTTTAAGTCCAATAAAGTGGTAGCAGTAAAGTAAATAATGATAGTAATAGTGGTTATAATAGTGCAAGTTGTTGTGTAATTGAGGGTGTTTATAATAGTTGTGTTAGTAATGGTAATAATAGTAATAGTTACACCATTATTGCGGTAGTT
This sequence comes from Cherax quadricarinatus, assembly GCF_038502225.1. Lineage (NCBI taxonomy): Eukaryota > Metazoa > Arthropoda > Malacostraca > Decapoda > Parastacidae > Cherax > Cherax quadricarinatus. The sequence goes on from NC_091327.1 coordinate 16,580,476, forward strand.
GTAGTGGTGATTATTGCATGGTACTTTCGATCACTTGGTTTTTAACTCTGAAAGAGGGAGTGGAAAGAGAGGAGAGAGAGCCTTCCGGTTTACTAACCTGACCACCTCTATTTTTCCCATATAATCCCATGTAGTTAGAGGGGTATAAAAATGTCAGTTTGTAGATTTTAGCTGAATTATTTTTAACTAAGTAAAGATTAGTAAATGTGCAAGCCTCTCCTGTGGTAATGCTTCACACCTTTTGTTTCTTTTGTCTCGCTCTGCCTACCTTCCTTTCATCTACTTATACCTCTACCTCTCTCCCATCTATCTAGCCCTACCTCTTTCCCAAACATTTATTCCTACCTCCTCTATCTACCCATTCCTCCCTCCCCACCAGCCCACCTATACCTCTCCTTTACATTACCCTGCTTCCCTCCCCTTAATGTATCATCTTACCCTGCACCTTTCCTCCCTTACACCTTACCCTCCGCCTCCTCCCTGTCTTCCATCCTAGCCACCGACCCTCCCTCAATCCCATTTCACCCTCCAACTTCTACCTTCCATCTTACTCTCTACCTACCTCCATTTCACCTTTACCCACCTCTCTCCCTCCCTTACATATTGCCTACCACTTTCCCTCTTTTTCCCTTACCTCCTATCATCTCCTCCCTCCCTTTCCCTTGCCAGCTGATGAACCCATAATGGAATGCTTGACGATATCCTCATTGCCCTACTGAAGTCTCCCAGCTCAGGCTGACAGATTTCAACACCTTGTATGAGCCTCATCCTGCATGATGCAGTATGACAGGGAAATATAGTCAGCTTTTGTTTCCACTATGTAACATATAGAATATTGCCTCATGGATGTAACCGTTCCTCTGTGATGGAACATGACAGGGAAACATAGCTAGCTTTATTTCCCACTGTGTGACTATCATATAGAATAAGATAGCAGCATAATGCTGATATATCCAGGTTTATATAAAAAAACGGAAAGCTTTTCCACATCCTGCACCTGTCGTCACCGTTACCAGAAGAATTTACTAATTTGTCACCACAATGAGAGGCTACTTGTGGCTGTGGTAACGCTTTCGGCTCACATCTGAAGGACCCGGGTTCAGTGGTAGGAAGTTAGAGACGCATGGGCACATCCCTTTGCACCTGTTGCCCAAATCAAATCATACCACGGGTGGGGATAGAACCCGCAGTCAGAGAGTCATAAAACTACAGACCTACTCTTGCAATCGTGCCATTACGATTTCGTGAGCCCCTCTTCAGCTAGTAGCACACTGAATGTATACTTGTGGTTATGGGTGGCATCCTGGGGGAATTTAGTATGGACATTATAATGAGCTGAAGTTTGATAACAGTTCTTTGACTGTAAATGAAATAAGTGCGATAACAGGAGTGAACACAGAAAGTAAATAAACATATTTCTCATACAGGGAGGTTAGTTATTTCTCATCCTGATTATTAAAGAAGATAATGGGAACCGCTAAACCCATAGGGGCCACAAAGTGCCGGGGAATGGCAGGTGATCAGGTTAGATTTAAGGAATTGGAAGATAGCTCCAGTTTCTAGCATCAAAAGCCCTTCTTCAGCATGTGAAGGGAATGCTAGCAGCTATGGAGGTCAAGGATTTTGTGGGTTAGGGGTAAGGTATGGATTACAGGCATAAGGGAGGGGTTATGAAGGTTAAAGTTTATTGAGGATAGGGTCTTAGAGTTATATTAGGGATTATTGATAAAGGGGTTAGGGAGGGTTTGTGATGCATAGTAAGCGGACTGAAAAACTTATTAGGAAACTCCCCCTCTTTAGGAATCAAGGCGGTTTGAAATCCTTCTCTCTTTACTCAGTACTGGCGAGGTATAACCTTGCCCTCTGACCAATGAATCGCGAACGTAACGCGATGCCAACCCTAGAGAAACACAAATAGAAGAATGAATGGCACATGAGTGAAACACTAACTGAACTCGAATAAAAGAAGAATATAGCACGAATGATACACAAATATCAGCGCTAATGGAACGCGAAAGGAATGAGAATGGTACTCGTTTTTGCGGTAGAAGCGCAAGACTCACCACAGGCTGTCAGTGCTGGTAATGATTACTTGTGTTTCCTACTGTACTATTTTTATATTACTATTATATATAGCAATAATTTTTATATAACACTGATAATAAAATATATATTATTAGCAGCAAGCACATGAAGAGGAAGAAGAAAAAGAAGATGAAGATGAAGACAACAGAAGAATGAAGAAAAAAGAAGAATGGTAATAACAATAATCGCGACTAGGTGGAATACGAAGAAACATTCCACGTCTTCCACTCTGACGAACGCCACCTTGAAACTAATGATTTCTGTCACTTGTCTTCAGCAGCGCGACGCTACGACCATCAGTCCGGAATTAATGACGCTAGCCACACGCTGGTGATTCTCTGACTAAGTGAACCTCGGTCCTCACAACAACCTATTGTGTTCGCAGTTGTAAAGTGGAAATACATATGGTTATATCGCAAGGGAACTGGCTGACACACACACATACACACAGAGCCAAAAACAACTTTAAGAATAAGTATGATAGGGCTCAGGCAGCTAAGAGACAGTGAATCCAGTAGTACTTAGGGAGAGGTGAGTCCAGGAGCTGAGATTTGGCTCCTGTAACCACAGATAGGTGAGTACACACACACACACACACACACACACACACACACAGCTCTTGGAGCGGGGAGAGAGTGGACCTAGTCGCAACCAGCGAAGAGGTGGGGCTAGGAGGTGTGACTCGACTCCTGCAACCACAAATAGGTGAGTACACACACAGACACACACACAGGCACACACACACACAGACACACACACAGACACACACACACACACACACACACACACACACACACACACACACACACACACACACACACACACACATGGAGAAGATTATCAGGAGAAGAGTGGTGGAACACCTAGAAAGGAACGATCTCATCAACAGCAGCCAACATGGTTTCAGGGACGGGAAATCCTGTGTCACAAACCTACTGGAGTTCTATGACATGGTGACAGCAGTAAGACAAGAGAGAGAGGGGTGGGTGGATAGCATTTTCTTGGACTGTAAGAAGGCGTTTGACACAGTTCCACACAAGAGATTGGGGCAAAAAGTGGAGGACCAAGCAGGAATAACAGGGAAGGCACTACAATGGATCAGGGAATACTTGTCAGGAAGACAGCAGCGAGTAATGGTACGAGGTGAGGTGTCAGAGTGGGCACCTGTGACCAGTGGGGTCCCACAGGGGTCAGTCCTAGGACCAGTGCTGTTTCTGGTATTTGTGAACGACATGACGGAAGGAATAAACTCCGAGGTGTCACTGTTTGCAGATGACGTGAAGTTGATGAGAAGAGTTCATTCGATCGAAGACCAGGCAGAAATACAAAGGGATCTGGACAGGCTGCAGACCTGGTCCAGCAACTGGCTCCTGGAGTTCAATCCCACCAAGTGCAAAGTCATGAGGATTGGGGAAGGGCAAAGAAGACCGCAGATGGAGTACAGTCTAGGGGGTCAGAGACTACAAACATCACTCAAGGAAAAAGATCTTGGGGTGAGTATAACACCAGGCACATCTGAAGCGCACATCAACCAAATAACTGCTGCAGCATATGGGCGCCTGGCAAACCTCAGAACAGCATTCCGACATCTAAAAAAGGAATCGTTCAGGACCCTGTACACCGTGTACGTTAGGCCCATATTGGAGTATGCGGCACCAGTTTGGAACCCACACCTAGCCAAGCATGTAAAGAAACTAGAGAAAGTGCAAAGGTTTGCAACAAGACTAATCCCAGAGCTAAGAGGTATGTCCTATGAGGAGAGGTTAAGGGAAATCAACCTGACGACACTGGAGGACAGGAGAGATAGGGGGGACATGATAACGACTTACAAAATACTGAGAGGAATTGACAAGGTGGACAAAGACAGGATGTTCCAGAGACTGGACACAGTAACAAGGGGACACAGTTGGAAGTTGAAGACACAGATGAATCAAAGGGATGTTAGGAAGTATTTCTTCAGCCACAGAGTAGTCAGGAAGTGGAATAGTTTGGGAAGCGATGTAGTGGAGTCAGGATCCATACATAGCTTTAAGCAGAGGTACGATAAAGCTCATGGTTCAGGGAGAGTGACCTAGTAGCGACCAGTGAAGAGGCGGGGCCAGGAGCTCGGACTCGACCCCCGCAACCTCAACTAGGTGAGTACACACACACACACACATACACACACACACACACACACACACACACACACACACACACACACACACACACACACACACACACACACACAGACCCACACACACATACACACACACACACATACACACACACACACATACACACACACATACACACACACACACACACACACACACACACACACACACACACACACACACACACACACACACGCACACACACATTCATAACGCGTGTAATCTGCTTCACTGAGTCCTAACCTCGGGATGATTATTATCTGGTCTTCTTACGCTGCTACCAAGAATTATATACAGTCTCGACTCATACCTTCTCTCCTCCCACATTAGCTCAGACCACCATAAAAAAAAAGCCATGACTGCAACTCTATTTCCAGTTTTTGTATTTCTCTTGCGTCTAATTGGTATTAAATTCTTTGAACAGTAGTCAAGTCATATGCAAGTTATTTATAATAAAAAATTAATTATAGATTCCTAAAAGACAATAACAAAGATCCAGGTTAAATTGTTTTTTTTTTATTTTTTTTTAGGTTATTAGAGAGAATGAAAACTTAATAATCATCAAAATTAGAAAGTGAAAGAGAAAAAAGAAAGAGAAAGGGAGAATATTGTGTACAGGGTGATCATGACAAACAACAGATAAGCAAATAATTTACACGGGATAACCCCCCACATGGGATTAGCGCTTCACAAAAGTATTTAATACTGAGATATACTACCATTACGAGGTTTGGGTAGTCAAGCAGAGGGCTCTCTCCTCGTCCTCAAATGCTTGCAACGTTAAATTTCTATTTCCGTCCTCATGTGCTCATCTTTATTTGTTGCCACTGGAGGGAGAAAATAAGAGAGCAGACAGACAGACAGAGATAAAGAAAGAAAATAAGGTTAAAGACAAATTTTGGTTTCCAGAAAGCTAAAAAAAAAAAAAAACTCTGTCAGCTAACGAAAGCAAAGTTGTCCCATGACACAACCATTACTAGATGCATTAATGACACAACCAACAATAGTTACATCAACACTAGAACTAGTACTAGATATATCAACACTAGAACTAGCACTAGATATATCAATCTTAGGTTCAATACGTAATTCCTCCCTCATACACCCTCCTCCTGATTCTTCCTTAATTCCGTGAATAAACAAATCGTAATGGCCAGACATTATGGAACTTTCATGTATCTTATAAATGATGATTATCTAAACAGGGTTGTTGGCATGCAACAACCCTGGCTTAATATATGAGTTATGTGTATATGAATCTGGATGCATAGTATATATATATATATATATATATATATATATATATATATATATATATATATATATATATATATATATATATATATATATATTATATATATATTTACGCTCTTCTAATTATACTCACCTAAATTGTGGTTGCAAGGGTTGTGCCTCATCACTGGGCACTATCATACCTCTTCTTAAAGCTATGTATGGATCCTGCCTCCAGAACATAACTCTCCAGACTATACCTCTTCCTGACAACTCTGACTGAAGAAATACTTCCTAACATCCCTGTGACTCATTTGAGTCAACAGCTTCCAACTGTGACCCTCCTGTTGTTTTGTCCTACCTCTGGAACATCCTGTCTCTGTCCAACTTGTAAGTTTCTTTCTGTATTTTATATGTCCTTATCATGTCTTCCCCCCTCCATCTCTCTCTCTCCTCTCCTACAGTGTCGTCAGGTCGATTTTCCTTAACCTCTCCTCGTAGGACATGCCCCTTAGCTCCGTACTAGTCTCGTTTGCAAACCTTCCTGTGTGAATGTGTGTGTACTCTTCTATCTGTAGTTGCAGTGGTCGAGTCACAGCTCCTGGCTCCACCTTTTCGCTGGTCGCTACTAGGTCCACTCTTTCCTTGCTCCAAGAGGTGTGTGTACTCACCTATATGTACTCACTTATATGTGGTTGCAGGGGTCGATTCATAGCTCCTAGCCCCGCCTCTTCACTGGTCGATACTAATTCACTCTCTCCCTGCTCCATGATATTTGTCATACCTCTTCTTAAAGCTATTTATGGAACTTGCTTCCACTACTTCACTCTCCAGATTATTCCAGTTCCTGACAACTCTAAGACTAAAGAAATACTTCCTAACATCCCTATGACTCATCTGGATTTTCAGTTTCCAATTGTCCCCGTGTTTCTGTATCCCATCTCTGAAACATTCGTTCCTTGTCCACGTTGTCAATGCCTCTTAGTATTTTATACGTTATCATGTCCCCTCTATCCCTCCTATCCTCTAGTGTCATCAGGTTGAGTTCCCTTAACCTCTCCTCATAAGACATACCCCTCAGTTCCGGGACTAATCGTGTTGCAAATTTTTGCACTTTCTTCAATTTCTTGACGTGTTTGACTAAGTGAGGGTTCCATACTGGCGCTGCATATTCCAGTATAGGCCTTACGTACACTGTGTACAATGTCGTGAATGACTCCTTACTCAGATGTCTAAGCGCCAATCTCAGGTTTGCCAATCTCCCATATGCTGCAGCAGTTATTTGATTGATGTGTGCCTCAGGGGACATGTTCGTTATAATGCTTACCCCAAGATCCTTTTCTTTAACTGACGTTTGCAGCTGTTGGTTTCCTAACCTGTACTCCGTCTGCGGTCTTCTGTGTCCTTCCCCAATCTTCATGACCTTACACTTACTGGGGTTAAACTCCAGGAGCCATTTGTCGGACCATACTTGTAGTTTGTCCAGATCCCCTTGTAATCTTAACTGATCCTCTCCCACTTGTATTCTCCTCATCAGTTTCACATCATCAGCGAACAGTGACACTTCTGAATCTATTCCTTCCACCATGTCATTCACGTATACAAGAAACAGCACCGGGCCTAGGACTGAACCTTGTGGAACCCCACTCGACACATTCGCCCACTCCGACACTTCAGCACGTACCAACACACTTTGTTTCCTTCCTGTCAGGTATTCCCTGGTCCATGCAGTACTTTCCCCTTTATTCCTACCTGCTCCTCTAATTTTTGCACCAGTCTCTTGTGTGGTACTGTGTCAAAAGCCTTCTTGCAATCTAAGAAGATGCAATCTACCCATCCCTCTCTCTCCTGTCCTACTTCTGTTACCTTATCGTAGAACTCAAGTAAATTTGTGACACAGGATTTCCCATCTCTGAAGCCTTGCTGACTGTCATGTATGAGCCCAATCTTTTCAATGTGTTCCATTACTTTTCTCCTGATAATCTTTTCCATGGCTTTACATACTATACAAGTCAGTGACACTGGTCTGTAGTTTAATGCTGCCTGTCTGTCCCCTTTCTTAAAAATTGGAACTACATGTGCTGTCTTCCACGCCTCAGGCAACTGCTCTGTTTCGATAGATTTACTGAAGATTGCTGCTAATGGCACACACAGTTCCTCTGCTGTCTCTCTCAGTATCCATGGAGATATGTTATCTGGGCCCAGCACCTTTGAGGTATCGAGTTCGTCTAGCAGTTTCTTCACCTCTACCTTGGTTATGTGTATTGTGTCCAGCACCTGCTGGTGCACCCTACCTCCACAGTTTGCTGGAAGCATTCCTGACTCTATTGTGAATACTTTTCTAAATCTTTTGTTTATTTCATCACATACTTCTTGGTCACTCTTCGTGAGCTCCCCTCCTTCTTTCCTCAGCATGATTACCTGGTCCTTGACTGTTGTTTTTCTCCTAATGTGACTGTATAACAACTTTGGTTCAGATTTAGCTTTTGATGCTATGTCGTTCTCGTATTGCCTCTGGGCCTCTCTCCTTATCCTTGCACATTCGTTTCTGGTTCTTCTGCTCATCTCCTTGTTTTCTTGAGTCCTTTGCCTTCTATACCTTTTCCATGCTCTCGCACACTTGGCTTTGGCCTCTTTACACCTCCAATTAAACCATGGGCTCACTCTGGTCTTACCATTTTTTCTGTTGCCCTTTGGTATGAACCTTTCCTCTGCCTCCCTGCACTTAGTGGTTACTATTTTCATCATTTCATTTACTGTCTTTCCATCTAGTTCTCTTTCCCACTGCACTTCATGCAGGAAACTTCTCATTCATATGTAGTCCCCTTTTTTGAAGTTTGGTTTCTCTCTTTGTTCTCGTGCTGCTGCATTCTCCACTGTTAACTCAACAAGATATTCAAAACTCAGGACATCATGATCACTAGCGCCAAGGGGTCTTTCGTGGGTGATATCCCTTATGTCTGAACTATTCAAGGTGAATATGAGATCCAGTCTTGCTGCAACATCCTCTCCTCTCTCTCTGGTTGTATCCCTAACATTTTGATGCATGAAGTTCTCCAATACAGTCTCCAACATCTTAGCCCTCCATGTTTCTGGTCCCCTATGTGGCTCTAGGTTTTCCCAGTCAATCTCTTTATGATTGAAATCCCCCATTATAAGCAATTTTGTCCTACCCATATGAGCCCTCCTGGCCACTTCAGCTAGTGTATCCACCATTGCCCTATTGCGCACATCATACTCTTCTCTTGTTCTCCTGCTGTTAAGTGGTGGGTTATACATCACTGCTATCATCACCTTTGGACCACCAGTCTGAAGTGTTCCTACAATGAAGTCGTCTGTTTCCCTTCTTTCCATTCCTCCCATCTCCTCAAAACTCCACTGGTTTTTTATGAGCAATGCTACTCCTCCCCCTCCTCTGTTCTCTCTGTCTTTCCTTATAATCTGAAATCCAGGTGGAAAGATTGCATCTGTTATCATCCATGTAAGTTTTGTCTCCGTTAATGCTATGATGCTAGTCTTCACTCTTATTTTTTATTCCATCTGCATTGGTGTACCATACCTTTAGCTTCCTTTCCATTACTGTATTTTGGGAGATGGAAGAGGAAGGTGCAGGCTGGGAGGGTGGGAGGCAGGGCACAATATTATGGGAGGCTGCTGTGATTGTGGAATTAGTGCTTAGGGGGGTGGTGGCTATGGAGTGAGGTTCGTTTCTGTTTACTGTGTTTGGTTGATATGTGGTAACAGGGGTTGAGAAGTTTCTGTAAGCATTTGTGTTTGATGTTCCCTCAAAGGCTGAGTTTTCCTGTCTGTCGTTGCCTGTCCTGTCTCTCTTCCCTTCCACTGATTCTGTCTTGATCTCACTTTCAGTTGTTCCCTTTCCTTTCGTGTTCTGTCTCGATTGAGGAACACTTTTTGATAATCTGAAGAGTCCTTTAACAGTGGTTTCTGTTGTAGTATCCTGTTCTGTACCACATCTGTCTTGAATGTCAATCTGATTGGTCGATTTTTTTCCCTCGAACACCCCCCAAGTCTGTGAAAATTTTCTACCTGAGACATGTCCCTCTCTCCTGTTATTGCAATGATGTTCTTAATCTCTGTTTTCTCCCAATGCTTTCTTTCATCATAGGTCTGCCCTTCAGCCTCCTGAAGCCCATGAATAATTATTAACCTCTCCCTCTCCTCTTCCCATTTCTTTTCCCTCTGTATCTCTGGATTTGATTTAAGCATCTCCTTTGCTGTTTCCCTAATCATCTCCCAGACACCATGATGGCCTGATATTACTGCTGCAAAAGACTGCTTAGATCCATCTAATCCTTCAATCCCCTCGCTGCCTGCTGATGTTCCCATTTCAGTCATCTTGCTCCTTTCGGACCTCATCTTTAGATCTTGCTTCAGTACATCCATTTCTTCCCCCAATCTCTGTATTTTTGCCTCAGCTACTACAGCTCGTGATTCCCACTTCTTGCTCTCTGCAGATATTTGCTCTAACATGTTATTGCAAAGCTCGTTTAACCTCTTCTCCCATTGTTGTTCCATTTTGTTCTTGAGCTGTTCTACTCATTCTTCCTTTTCCGACCAGCCATCATCGGTTCCCTTGCCTTTACGTCCTCCCTTTTGAGAGCCCATTTTGTTTTTATCCTGTTGGGATGTTCTAGCTGCTTCAGCTTATCGTAAAAATGTGTGTGTGTGGTGGGGGGATTTATGAGCTAATGTGTTTGGTTAGGTTTGTGTGTGTGTGTGTGTGTGTGTGTGTGTGTGTGTGTGTGTGTGTATGTGTGTGTAGAAAGGACACGTTTACGGGTAAAGCTTTTATTGGGGGAAAAAAAAATTCGAACTAATTTTAAAATCTTCATCAGGTCACTTGGGAGATTCTCATTGCAGCAAACACGTTTCCATGTTCCTCAGAGTCTTCGCTCTTCTAGTGTCGTGCTTTTTTCGGCCTCCAGTTCATATTTCTCGGTTAAATCTCTTTGCAGATGTCGGGGAGGAATTTCAAGCGCCACTTATAAAAAAAATTGAAATTTGTCTAGATATTTCTGCAATTCAACCCACCGATCGCAAACAGTGTTATACATGCCTCGCCTAACCTCCCTCAATCCCTCGTTCTCATTCTCCATCCTTTCCCTCCTAGCCTTCCCTCCCACGTGTCCCACCGTGTAGCCACAGACCACACTCACAGAACGAGCGTCCCATGGAACCGATCATTGTCATTCCCAGCATTTCCACGAGAGGGAGAATCCCTGCCGAGCATGACGCACCCTTACGTCAAACAGTTTGATTAACAGCCGTCGTTTCTAGTGTAATTATTTTTCAGCAATTATTATCATCGCCAGCAGTTAATGAAGCCTCGGGTCGTGATCGGAGCAAACTGGGTTCACCACGTAGCGCATCGATGATACAATGTTGCGTATACGCATTTCGCTTACAGATATGCGTTGGAGGATTTACGGCCTCTGGCTGCAGTTAGCTAACTATATCAATAAACGGTGCGGTCGCTGTTGCGTGAACGACCTTTAATATAGTGTTAATTCCCATTATGAATCTGCTTTCATCGCGTTTACCAATGTGGACTTATAATAGCGAGTTTTGATGATGTAATAAATATTTCAGCCATGCGCTCCTACACCCACCCACCCACACACACACACACACACACACACACACACACACACACACACACACACACACACACACACACACACACACACTGGGAGTAGTAATGTCTGAGGATCTCACTTTCAAAGATCACAACAGTACCACGATCGCAAGTGCAAAGAAAATGATAGGAAGGATAATGAGAACGTTCAAAACGAGAGATGCCAAGCCAATGATGATCCTTTTCAGATCACTTGTTCTCTCTAGGCTGGAATACTGCTGTACATTAACATCTCCATTCAAAGCAGGTGAAATTGCAGATCTAGAGAGTGTACAGAGATCCTTTACTGCACGTATAAGTTCTGTCAAGCACTTTAACTACTGGGAACGCTTGGAAGCACTTGACGTGTACTCGTTGGAGTGCAGGAGGGAGAGATATATCATAATCTACACTTGGAAAATCCTGGAAGGAATGGTCCCAAATCTGCACACAGAAATCACTCCCTACGAAAGTAAAAGACTGGGCAGGCGATGCAAAATGCCCCCAGTTAAAAGTAGGGGCGCCATTGGTACACTACGGGAAAACACCATAAGTGTCCTGGGCCCAAGACTGTTCAACAGCCTCCCATCAAGCATTAGGGGAATTGCCAATAAGCCTTCAAGACAGAGCTGGACAGATACCTAAAGTCAGTGCCGGATCAGTCGGGCTGTGGCTCGTACGTTGGACTGCGTGCGGCCAGCAGTAACAGCCTAGTTGATCAGGCCCTGATCCACCGGGAGGCCTGGTCATGGACCGGGCCGCGGGGGCGTTGATCCCCGGAATGACCTCCAGGTAACCTCCAGGTAACACACACACACACACACACACACACACACACACACACACACACACACACACACACGCACGCACACACACGCACACACACGCACACACACGCAAAGTCATGGAGAAGATTGTCAGGAGAAGAATGGTGGAACACCTAGAAGCGAATGAGCTTATCAACGACAACCAGCACGGTTTCAGGGACGGGAAATCCTGTGTCACAAACCTATTGGAGTTCTATGACAGGGTGTCAGCAGTAAGACAAGAGAGAGAGAGGGGTGGGTAGACTGAGTTTTCTTGGGCTGTAAGAAGGCGTTTGACACAGTTCCACACAAAAGATTAGTGCAAAAGCTAGAGGACCAGGCAGGGATAACAGGGAAGGCAATGCAATGGATTTCCACAGGGGTCAGTCCTAGGACCGGTGCTGTTTCTGAAAATAGGGAAAACCCGAGTACTTTCCTGAGCTTGCACACACATATCTTCAGAGGAATAAGAAGAAAAGGTAAGAGAAGCACATTTTACATATTAAACAGAGAGGTGACACCTCACTCAGAGAAGGTGACACCTCACTCAGTCAGGCAACACCTCACAAAGCCTCATATTACACTGCAGGAGGCATACTGGCCCAAAGTTTCAATACTCCTACCACCAGAACCTCCTCCACCACCACAACCAGTACCCCTACCAACACCTTTCCCCACCAGTACTCCTTCTTCCACTACCACCATTACCACAGCCATCACCACAACTAGTTTTCCAGCCTTCCTGCTCCACTTGCCTTCTCCACCTCCCTTCCTAGCTTTCCCTCCACTTCCCTCGTCCACCTTCATCCTCCACCTCCCTCTTCCATCTGCCTTTTCCACCTCCCTCACTTTAACTTTCTTGGGTTATCCTAGGTAATCTACACATATGATGCTATGTATGATAATTTACGTAACTGTATTTATGTATACCTGTATCTGAATAAACTTACTTCCCTCCTTCCCGAGTCCTTCCTAACTTCCCTCCCTACCCCTCCTTCCCTCCTCACCACCTTTAACCCCCACAACCAGCAGAACCCCTCCCCCACCCCCACCAACAGACCCCACCACCCCACCATAAACACCACGCAATGAACACTATAAATCAGCAGGCTTACCAACCCATTAATCATAGGGAGCGTGGAACTTAAGCAGGGCGACCAACCCTTCCTCCTCAAAAGTTGACACAGCTGCTGGTCCTCGTCTTGTGTGGAGGGGAAGGGAGGGAGTGCAGATGGAGGAGGGAGGGTGAAGGGAAGCAGGTATGGAGGATGAAGGGAAATAAATATGGAGGGTGAAGGGAGATAGGCATGAAGGGTGACATTTAAGAAGGGTGAAGGTTGACATACTCGGAGGGTGAAAGGTGACACGTTCGGAGGGTGAAGGGTGACAGATATGGAGGGTGAAGAGTGGCAGAAAATGGACGGGAAACAGAAGCAAGTGTGGATAAAGAAGAGGGTTGAATGAAGAATAGAACAAGAGGAAGAGATGAGGCGAAGAAAGAGGAAAGAATCCATCCGTCTGTAGAATAATGGATTAGCGGATCCTGGGATCAAGAAGCTAATCCACAATGAACGTGTCCTGGCTTCATGATGAATCACCTGAATTTGTTGTTTAAATGTTTGATGTTGGGATGGTGGGGTGGGGGTGGGGTGGGGGTGGGCAGTGGGCGTTGGGGCTGTGGGCTGTGGACGGGCAGCAGGAAGGGGCTAAGGTATCTATAGAATTATACATATTTATGAACGGATTTTGTGTCAAGTGATCAGTCGCCATTTCTATTTTATACATTTAAATAGCCTAATGAGACAAATTATACAGAAAGAGAGAGAGAGAGAGAGAGAGAGAGAGAGAGAGAGAGAGAGAGAGTGTGTGTGTATGTGTGTGTGTGTGTATTTGTGTGTGTGTGTGTGTGTGTGTGTGTGTGTGTGTGTGTGTGTGTATGTATGTGTGTGTGTGTGTGTGTGTGTGATCTTCTAGAGCTGGAGAAGTGTGGGTCTTGGTCAAGAAAGAATGGAATACTGACAGCAAATGAAGAAGCACAAATACTTGTACCAAAATATTCATGCGTGTAACCACGCATTCACGTTCGTAGGCACGCATGAACGCACTCCACAACAACAGTCTCACACAAGCAAACACGCGAGCGACAAAACATCGCAAACATTCTCAACATTCATTGATTTACCTACAAATTGCTTCCTAATGAGTCATTAAATGGTTTTAATTTTTGATTAGGTGTATGTATGTATGCATGCATATTATATATATATATATATATATATATATATATATATATATATATATATATATATATATATATATATATATATATATATATATATATATATATATATATATATATATATATATATATATATATGTCGTGCCGAATATGTAAAACTGGTCAATTAGCAAGAACTCATTTAAAATTAGGTCCTTTCTGAAATTTTCTTTTATACGATTAAAGATATATTTTTTTCATAAAAGTTAATGTAAAAATATTTAATTTTGCACCAAAAGAATCTTAGAAAACTTACCTAACCTTATTATAACAAGAACAATTTATTTTAGCCTAACCCAACTAAATATATTTTAGATTTGTTTACAATAATTTAATACTAAACAAACACAATGAATTGTATTTTTTTCGTTAGGTTCAGAATGATTTTGGCGAAATTATTGCATACACAAATTTTCACTTGTCCTATATGGCAAGATGAGCGTTGCTATTTAAGCCAAGATCGCAAGTTCTGCCTATTCGGCACGACATATATATATATATATATATATATATATATATATATATATATATATATATATATATATATTGGGCAGGGTAGCCCAAAAATAAAAACGAAAGTTTCTCCTTTTAAATTTAGTAATTTATACAGGAGAAGGGGTTACTAGCCCCTTGCTCCCGGCATTTTAGTCGCCTCTTACAACACGCACGGCTTACGGAGGAAGAATTCTGTTCCACTTCCCCATGGAGATAAGAGGACATAAACAAGAACAAGAACTAGAAAGAAAATAGAAGACCCAGAGGGGTGTGTGTATATGTATGTTTGTATATGTATGTGTAGTGTGACCTAAGTGTAAGTAGAAGTAGCAAGATGTACCTGAATTCTTGTATGTTTACGAGACAGAAAAAAGGACACCAGCAATCCTATCATCATGTAAAACAATTACAGGTTTCCGTTTTACACTCACTTGGCAGGACGGTAGTACCTCCCTGGGTGGTTGCTGTCTACCAACCTACTACCACAGGACGGTAGTACCTCCCTGGGTGGTTGTTGTCTACCAACCTACTACCTACAAAATATGTATATATATGTATATACATATATATATATATATATATATATATATATATATATATATATACAAACATATATAGTAACTATGGAAATAAAAAATAACGGGAGTAAATTTAAGAGCAGAAGAAGATAATAATGATGCTTAAAATGATGATGATGATAATGATGATAGTGACGACGGCGAAAATGATGATAATGATGTGAACACAAGCTCTGGACAGGACCTGCGTTACTCAGCGTTCATTGTGACGCCGGCTTCCCACCGTCACCCTCGTAACGTAACCTTGACGGTAAAAGAGCGTGAGCAACAATCTCATTATATCTGCCGCAGCAATTACTGCCGAGCATACATGGGTAGTTCCCACTCACCCCCTGGAGTTACTTTCCCTGGCGTACAACCCCTCCTGTCGTTACTTCCCCTAGCGTACACCCATTCCTGTCGTGCAACTTCTTGGCGTAAACCCCATGGATTTTGATCCCTACTACCGACATACGCCCGTATGTACATATATATATATATATATATATATATATATATATATATATATATATATATATATATATATATATATATATATATATATATATATATATATATATATATATATATACCCACCTTGTCAAACTTTCCTTATTTTTTCTCTCACAACTCATTACTATTTCTCCTACCTCATCATCCTTCCCCCTTCATCTCTTTCTACCTATTTCCATCCGCACAGCCTCAAATCAGACACGAATCGTGGTACCAGCCAAGGTTATGGTTAGACCTTAAGAAGGACGGCCATGTGATAGCAGATTTGTGTGTCTAGGTCGGCGCTTGATGCATGGATGTGCGGGGGAAGACCAACTTATGCATGAATTGTTAAATGAATGACTAGAGCACCCTCGATATTCAGAACACAGTCATCCATTGCATCCAAAGGGATCTTTATCGATAATCTCAACTAGTGAGAGCGACGGCCAGCGGGGCGGACCAGCACCGCGGGTTTGTTTTGGTTGCATCAGCTGATCGGAGCCGGACTGTAAACAAAGTGGCGAGGGTGGGAACATAGTTGAGTCTTTTCCTTTGAGCAAAAATACTGTAGCGTTGAATAACTAGCATCACTGAAGGTTATTGATGTAAATGTTATTTTTGACCGCGTGTTGCCAGATGCGTTCTAGTTTTTATATATAAAAAAAAATATGAGTTGGCAAGGCACTGGAGTGTGCTCCTCTATCTTGCCAGGAATGTCGCCTCGTTAAAAGACCAGTAAGAGGCTGTCGTGGCCCCGACTGGTAAGAACAGAGTAAACACACTAGACACAAAGTTAGTGCTCGACGCTCCTCCCTCTAACTTATCGCCCGCTACTGTGACTAAGTGTTATCACCGAGTTAGTCGATGCTATTATTTACGCCACTGAGAATTACTGGCGAGTGAGCTAAATATTTAGCTGGCAAACGCGCTGTAGCGGTAGATAACAGGCGAGAACTGACTACACAAAACTGTCTTTACAGAAATGGAACAGGACTTTGAGGTGGATTTATTTTTTCCGTCACCTTTTCATCGTATTTATACATTATCGTATATTATGCTATATTTTATGGATTTGTAAATGACAACTAAAAACGAAAATTCCTAATAACGTAAATGCAAATAACGGATAAAAAGAGTAATTTATTAAATCACTGCTTCATTTTACTCCATCAAGGGGACTGCTTTTTGATTCACTGGCCAAGAGCTCTTCATCCAAAAAGTTTGAGGTGCAGTCCTCTTCCCTGGAGTTGCATGACTCCAAGGTTTATCACTTCACCATGAATACTATTCTTATTATGCTTTATGTCTCTCCCCACATGCTTGATATTTTGATGGCAAGAAAAGCATAATTAGCAGCAATTTCTTGCTGAGAAAATAGTCGTATTTTTTCGTCTTATTTTAAATATTAATTAAATTATACTGGCATTATAATTATTATAACCAAAACAAATCGTTAAACCCACTAGGGAAATTATCCTGGCAACATCATATAATTTGTAACAGTTGTCCTGTTAATTCTTTGGTACATTTCTGTTATTTTCTCAGTGGTTCTGTTGACTTGGTTATTCTCGTATTGTTTATGTTATTCTGTTATTACCTCGGCTTTTTTTTTTTTTGTTACTACCTCGGTTCTTTCGCTGTTGTCTCACTTCAGCTGTTATCATCTCGACTGTCCTGTCGTTAGCCCCACTTTTTTTTTTTTTTTAAATCCATCATGCCAGTCTCTGGGTTGACCATCTCAGTGTTTGATGATGTCTCAAGAAGTCTAGATAATAAAGGATGAATCCAATAAAGAGCAGCAGTGTCATTCTCACTCCAGATTCAAGTGCAATTTATACTCATGGTTCACACTCTTGATCCATTATCACTTGGTTCAGGTGCCATTCGCTTTCCTGATTCAGGTGCCATTTGCACTCCAGATTCAAAAGCCATTTACACTCTTGGTCCAAGTGCAATTTGTACTCCTGGTCCAAGTACAATTTGTACTCCTGGTCCAAGTGCAATTAGTACTCCTGGTCCAAGTGCAATTAGTACTCCTGGTCCAAGTGCAATTAGTACTCCTGGTCCAAGTGCATTTTATTTGTACTCTTGGTCCAAACGCTATTTGCCCTACTAGTCCAATATAAAAAAAAAAGTTGAATTTTTTTAAAGGTTTTTACAAGAAATCTCTGGCTGAAGCAAGTGCCAAATCAGCCAGGTTGTCATGGTTATGTGAGTCTGCGGAACGCTGATAGCAATAGCCTGGTTGACCAGGCAACCAACAGCAAAGATCTGCTCTCCTGGAGACCTTCGAGAGTAGAGCTTTGTTTTTCGTCCTACAACTCTGTTATTGTCTTGGTCTCCGTTAGCTGCTTGATTTTTCTGCTATTGTTTTAATTACGATAAAATGTCGATAAATCGACATTTTATCGTGGCACCGTTTCGCTCTCGTTAATTCTACCAATATTATTATTGTTTCTGTTGGTGTATTAGTATTGTATCACTGTTCTTTCCATAAATGTCGCGTCTCAGTCCATCTGTTGTTACCTATGACTCCATCTTTAGTCCTGTTATTTTCCCTGTCCTCCTCAGTCTCTCAGGGAGCTTCAGTTCTCCATCAGAAAGGGAAGCGAGACTGTCGCCATCTCATACCAAATCAAACCCAGTTGACATACGACTGAAGCTTATCGTGTACACGGGTAGTTTAGCATGATTAATGTGTCATTTAACGACCTAACAACGTACTTATCACACCGAGGCAAGCAGGGGAAGTTACTAACACCCGCACTGAATTCGGTATCTTAACGATGTTTGTTCCTCCCTCTAGACCCGAGTAATTAGGGAGAGACATGGAAAGGTGGAATTATTTATAAAAGATTATTATTATTATTATTATTATTATTATTATTATAATTATTATTATTATTATTATTCTATTATGACTGATCATTATTATTTTTTATGAAAGAGAGAGATGAGTGGATATCTTCATTTCTCTCAGTAGAAGTATCAAAGAGTGTATTTGTATAAATTCCGTTATCTAAGTGCCACCAACTGATTATCCTATTGATTTAGGGGCATTGATTTAGGGGCATCATAAACAAATACTCGTAACAGTTTCAGTGGAAACAATCAGGACCCACTTGCTGTAATATCTACTTTCCCCAGTGTCACGCCCCACTAGTAAATATTTATGTTTTACCAGCCACCTAAATATTCCGCATATATGTGGATTGTAACCACCTACTTGCCATACATGTGTCGTAAGCACCTATCTATCTCGTCCTCACATTGGTCGTAAGTACCCATCCACCTATCTGATTTACACACGTGGACGTAGGCACATACCCACCTATCTCGTCCACACGTGGACATAGACTTCCACCTACGTCGTCCACATGTCACTCATCACCACTACTGACAACGCCGTCCAGCACCACCAATCACCATAACTCAGCGAGTGTGCGAGTCGCTAACAGCCTTCAACATTGAGCCACACCTGCCACTAACCACACCCAGGACCTCGTTGTTATCACCACCACCACTACCACCATTACCACCACCACCACCATTACCACCATCACCACCACCTCCATCTCCATTACCACAACAACAACAGTGACAACCACCACAGCCATCAACAACAACGAAGACCACCACCACCACCACCACCACCACCACCACCACCGCTGCCTTATACACTACTACTATCACAGCTGCTACCACCATCAAGCACAGCCAGACTTTATTAAGACTAAGTCTCTCTCAACGAGAGCTTCATCAATCAACTCTTACTAGAGTTTTGATGAAGCTATGACTGATGAAGCAGTCCTTGAGAGAAACGTTGTCTGAATCAAGGCTTCTTCTACTGTAACTGTTTTTGCCTTGATAACTTACGAAATGGTAATGACACGGTCGTGACCGTCTGGAGTTTCACGACTCACTCACTGCGAGTTCAATCCCCAGCCCTTACCTTGGTTTGCCTTGATAAGCTTAAAGCTGTCGCCATTGAATTTTGACTTTTATTTCAAGTCAAAGCTTGAACTTGAGGTGACTGTCTTGTTTAATGACAAGTCGAGGACAGGAAGACAATCCGTAGCTTCCTCTTCTAGGGTAAATTAACCCCAATATTTTCTGACGAATACAGAACTTGGTAAAAAAGCAGCCTCATCCAAGAAAAGTCTTCAGGTGTTGGCCGATCTCCACATTGTTTAAGCCAGTGAATCGTCAGAGTTTTTGACGTATCGTGTTACATTCTCGAATGTATTCCACAGGAGAAAAAAATGGTGTGGTTGAATTTGGCCAATCGATGGAATACCTAAAGGCTTTCAGCTGGTTAGTCTGATCTCCCTGAAACCGTACTGGTTATCACGTGTGAGCTCATTTCATTCTAGGTGCTCCACCACTCTTCTCCTGATCATCTTCTCCATGGCTTTGCAAACTATACATGCCAGTGGCACAGATCGGTAGTTTAATGCTGCCTGTCTATATCCTGTGTGATGCCCTGAAAACTATAGTTAATATTTGTGGAGAATTTCCTCAAGAGGCTAATCGTTTTTGATCGATATCTGTCATACGTGCTTTTAAATGTAACTAATTTAAATAAACAAAATTATTTATTAGAACGCTTCGTATCTATCGCCTAGAAATACTAGAGGAGCCAGTGACACTTCAGTTAATGATATATCAGCCAGTGACACTTTAGCTAGTGATATATTACCCAGTGACATGTAAACCGTTAAGTGTCGTAACTTTTATTTTTCTGACTCTAAAACTGAGACCTACACTCAGTCGAGCGCTATATGGCCCTTGTAGGTTTAGCGCTTTTTTTATTATGATAATAATGCACTCAGTCGAGAGACTATGGTCGTTGAATATGTATGATGTTCGTGATTATTATTTTCCCGGGAAAGCGCCAAATCCGTAGGGCACCCCCTACGGATTTGGAACGGGCTAGAATCAGGTTTGATCAACGGAAAAGAGTAATCCCCAGTTTTTCTTTGGATAAAAAGCCCTTCAACAGCAACAAGGTACGCCCTTCTTCAAAGGCTTACCTCAGTGAAAGCTTTGAATTTTGACACAATATTGATCCAGTCTGAAGGCCACAAGCTTAAAGACCATTCGAGAGACTCTGACAAGTGGCTAACGTTTTGCAACCTTGATAATAAAACCAATTCTTTTTGAGATCTGACCACGAGTCTCTGGGTACTTTATACCCTAAGCCTTCGTGTCGAATAAATACTACCTCAGCAAGATCGCAGCGAAAGGGAGCAGATAAAGAGGAAAGAGAAGGGTAGAGAGAGAAAGACACCGAAACAGAAGATGAAGCTCAAGATTAAGGAATGATGAATGGATCCACGTGTTCCATGGCGGCTTACAAGGAGCTTGCTTGTGTACGTGTATACTTCACTACGCCGCTGCTGGAAACACGTTCTCCTGCGTGTGGGCTGGAAAACTCATCACTTTACAAAATGAAATTGAAAATTACGTTGTCTGTTTAGACGAAAATGAATATAACGTTGAGAAATATATATATATATATATATATATATATATATATATATATATATATATATATATATATATATATATATATATATATATATATATACATATATATTTACTATGTTATAATTAGAAACATATGCTAGTGTTTGTTAAGCCCTGGAAGTGGACCAGACCTGAGGCTTCTGTTACTTTAACTGCTCTGAAAGGTAATTATATGACTGTATGCGTGGTCAACAGGTATAGCCTTCATTAGTGGTTGTGTAAATTGGCCACTTAGAGGCAGTTACGATTGTACCAGGTTTGCTTGCATGTAATTAAGAACCTTAGTGCTACATTTCTTCAAGCAGCAAGGCTTTCTTTATAAAAAATGCATATATTCTTCTATGTACTGATAGATATTTAAAAAAATAAGTACACGTACTTAAATATACATAGACACACACACATACGCACAAACACACACATCCATAATTCACAATTACACACACACATATACACAGAATAATAATAATAACACGCCAAGAAATTAGAGAAAGTGCAAAGGTTTGCAACAAGGCTGGTTCCAGAGCTAAGGGGATTGTCCTACAAAGAAAGGTTAAGGGAAATCGGACTAACGACACTGAAGAACAGGAGGGTTAGGGGAGACATGATAACGACATACAAAATACTGCGTGGAATAGATAAGGTGGACAGAGACAGGATGTTCCAGAGATGGGACTCAGAAACAAGGGGTCACAATTGGAAGATGAAGAATCAGATGAGTCAAAGGGATGTTATTAAGTATTTCTTCAGCCACAGAGTTGTTAGGAAGTGGAATCGTCTGGCAAGTGTTGTAGTGGAGGCAGGAACCACACATAGCTTTAAGACGAGGTATGACAAAGCTCAGGAAGCAGAAAGAGGGAGGATCCAGCAGCGGTCAGTGAAGAGGCAGGGCCAGGAGCTGAGTCTGGACCCCTCCAACCACAATTAGGTGAGTACAATTAGGTGAATACACAAACTCACGCTCACGCACATTGAATCATGAACTAAAGTGGATAAATATTAGTGGAAACTTTATCATTGTTCTTAACAACAATTATTATTGCAATAAAATAATATTAATAATAATAAAATTGTTATTGTTTAAAAATTATAATATATAATAATAATAATATCAATAAAAATGCTAATAATAAAACCAGGGAGATCCAGAAAATCCCGAAGTGCACTTATATATGTCCTCTTCCTTTGTTTGTCACCCTCTTGCCCCGAGTCACCAACAACCGTAATGGCCCTTAAATGTGGCTGTTGTAAAGGCCATATTCATTTTACTGGAAGAATGACCTTTATTTACAACTCAAAATTCACTGATCATCTTACAAATTCCGACTCCTCTTTTTGTTCTATTTTTCTTGGACTAGTGAGCACGAAGCTCTGGGTCTTTTTATCCTTGAAGAAACGAGGAATTTATGCATCGATTAAGGAGGATCCACAATGAGAGTGAATCCTCTCCTTTCTTCCTGTTCCAAACCTCCACTCACCCCTGTCTATTATCCACCCCATTCCAGTCTTCTTACCCATCTACCCTGGTTAGTCTCTCTCCTAACCATATATATATATATATATATATATATATATATATATATATATATATATATATATATATATATATATATATATATATATATATATATATATATATATATATCACGAATTATGTTGTTTGCTCAATGTGATTAATTTCATCATTACACATTTTATCAAGCTTTCTCTGCTGGCTAGACAACACATTCACTGTGTCCATTTTTTCACATATATATTTTTTCCTAGTGAATTAATGATGACGTTGATGTACTGAAGTTTTTTTGGGGACGCTAAGTGCTCATGTAATTTTATTTTACAAGTTAGGAGATACTGCTATATATTAGTTCATTTTGCGAGAAAAGATTTGTTATACTGTTCTGCCTCAGCTCACTTTACAAGCTACGAGGTGTTATCCAACTTCAGCTCATTTTAAGGGAAATAACTGTTATCTTGCCTCAGTTCATTTTACAAGTTAAGAGATGTTATCCTGCTTCAGCTCATTTTTAAGTTTAGAACTGCTTCATTACCTTAGCTCATTTTATAAGCTAAGAACTGTTATCACACCCCATTATATTTCACAGCAAAAACAGCCGGACTCTCCCAACTATGAAATATACCCATTCCCTCCTTAACCCATGAAAACCATGCAACATAACTAAATATTCACAAGCATCCGTCCTTCTCCCACCCATCACAAGCCCACTTTTCCCCTCCCACCTATGAAACCCTTCCCATTCATCCCATAGACACACACTCCTCCCACGCATAGCACACTAGCCTCTTCCTCCCACCCATCACATATAAGCCTCTTCCTCCCACCCATCACAACCTCCATTTCCCATTACCCATCACATCTCCTTTCCCCATCATAAACACTCTTCCCACCCAACACATCTCTTCTCCCAGCCCATCACCATTACACCAGCTCTTAATACACTCGCTGTTACAGAACATAAAGAATCAACTAAGCACACTCGGGCAGTACACAACACGGAATTAACGACCAATCCAGGAATTACAGGAAAAAACCGCCCCAAAATTTACGATTTACTCAGAGTAGCAGTCGAGGAGCAGACACTTAATTTCGCTAAGGAAGATATCCATTAAATATTACCCTTAAATATAGACGATTTAGTGTCTGAATGTTCTTAGAGGAGTTAAGAGGATGGCTGAGTAAGGAATAGTAGTGTGTGTCGTGAGGGGAGGTGTGTGTGTGTGTCGTGAGGGGAGGTGTGTGTGTGTGTGTGTGTGTGTGTGTCTGTATAATTGTGTGTGTGTATAGTTGTGTATGTGCGTTAGAATATTCTCATTTTTCTAGATGATTTTCTTCTGATTTATCTTCTTTTACTTGTTTTTCCATATTTCTTCTTTTAGACCCACCATCCCTTTCCTTCTCTTTAATTCTATTTTCTTTTAATTTGCGCTTCTTTATATTTTTTCTTCCTTCTCTGGTTATTCTCTAACCGTTATCCTCCTTTCATTTTAATTCCTTTTCTTCCTCATTTCCTTGGCTGCCTTCTTACCCCCCCACAAGACCACCACGATGGAAATTATAACCTGCAGAGGGAGAGCAGGTGGGCATGAATTATCATAACTTTGTTCTGCTCCAAATACTTTCTCGGGGCACCTGCCTTGATCGCTGGTCTTAGAAACTTGCGATGGTCTTCAGTGTGTGTTTGGTGTTTCGGTATGATGGTAGGAATGGTCTTGGATTTTTGTTGGGGATGGTGGTGCTGGTGGTGCGGTGGTCAGAATGGTCTCAGTTGGTGTTGAGGTGGTGGTGGGGATGTTGGTTTTGTTGTAAGAATTGTCTTAGATTGGTGTTAGGGGTGATGATGTTGGTATGACGGTCAAAATGTTCTTTGATTGGTGTTGTGAGTGGTGGTGGTGGTGGTGGTGGTGGTGGTGGTGCCTTTGAGGTGGTCAGAGTGATCTCAGATTGGTGATGGGGTAGTGGTGAAATCGGTTTGGTTGTAAGACTGGTCTTAGATTGGTGATGGGGGTGGTGGTATTGTTGGTGTGGTCGTCAGAATGTTCTTTGACTTTTGTTGGGTGTAGCTGTAATGTTGGTGGCCGTGGTGATTGCGGGGAATAGAGAAAGGTGGTGATAGTGCTGGCGAATAGACATCGGTGGTGAAGGAAGCTTGCAAGTGATGTTATCTAGGCAGGCGAAGCTGAAGTATGGGGGGGAGGGGGAATGGCAGATTTAGATACCTGGTGATGGTCTTTGCTTGGAACTTGAAAGAGGAGAAGAAGTAGGAGGAGAAAAGAAAGATGAGGGCAAGGACGACCAAGACTTCAACGAAGAAGAGAAAGAGGAGGAGAATTAGGGGAGGGGAGAACGAACAGAAGGAGAAGGAAGATGAAGATAAAGGGAAAGAGGAGAACCGGCGAGGAATACACTTTTAGTCAAGTGATGGTATGAGCAAGTGACGTGAGTCCCTGGAAATAACCCCTTACACTGCCTTTACTAAGTTCCCAGAAGCCACAAACTGCGTATTATTCCAAGCTTAAACATACTCGTAAAAATAAACTTTCTGCCGAATGCGCCTCTCGACAACAAACTCGCCGAAAGTAACCGCGTCAGGGTGTGACGGGAGGTGCAACGCAACGGCACACAGAATCGCGTAACGCAAGATGCAGCATTCAAAGGCGCACAGAATCGCATAAGTACGCCACTTCTTACAACAAGATGCCAAACACAACAGCGTACAGAATCGCGCAACCGCGTCATGGCAAGACAGGAGCTGCAACACATCTCTCAGGACATAATCGAGTAAACTCTCTCCTGAGATGTGCTGTTACAGCATAACTTAAGTCTCTTTAAGACTCTCCATTATAGCATGATTTAGACTTAAGAAACAAGTTCTCTTCGATCATTCCTCTCTCCTCTCCTTCCACCATCAACAAAGAAAAGTACTGTAAATGCAAATAGACTGACTCATTTTCTGACACTGAATGAAGAAGAGTTTCACTGTGATTTATGCATGGTGAAAAAAATGTTATTTCAAAAAGTTTATTCAGATTTAAGAACAAGTATTGACATTTTTTGTTTGAATATATAATCAACTAAATAAATCCATTAATAAAATCTTAAAAATATACTTGCAATTTCTACACCTTTTTCTACACAAATATTCAAAATTTGCAATTATTAATATAAATCTTACAGTTTGTATCCTATCCCATTAGCAACATGGCAGTGTCGTAGGCTGGTCTCCGGTCAAAAAGTGTATTTGCCTCTAACAACGAAGCAATGTTATTTGTTTCACGAAAGGTTCATAAAAGCAGTATTACAATGTAACTGTTGCGTGCAAGATGATGCTCGAATATTTCAAAAGTTGGCCGATCGTGATACGGTCAAGAGGAAGAAGACTCACAAGCAGTCATTAAATTCGACCCCTGGGTTAGATCTGTAACCTCAAGGGTCGAACCATGGGACTTGCTTCCATCCCCCACTAGCCAAGTCTCGGTTTCAAAACAGAGAGGAACAGACAAGTCGAGTATACTGTAGTATTAAACATTCTTCTATCTCCAGGTCCTGAACGCTTGAAGTATATTACAACTCGAGAGGTACTCCATTATCCGTATACTGAGTCCACAAAATACACTACATCTCGATAAACGTGTTCTCTTATCTACAGCAAGAAGCGAATGATCACACGTTTAAGATTTGTAACTCACTTGCTGGTAAATGTCCTTGGTCTGCCTGATATATTCAGGATTAATGACTTAATACTAGGGACATTTTTCCCCTTACACATGCATGCTGTTGCATTCAATATTGTCTTATCAATCATAACGTTTCTTTATAATGGTATTAGCCTTTAGAGCATGTATTTCGTATTTACCTGAATATAAAAACAGAACTGCTGTCATATTTATTTTAAACTCATTATCATCAACAGGAAGAGAATTCTCGTTTTATTTCGTAAAACCATATAAAATACCACTTTTAACTTCGCTTTCTGCACTGCATTTTAGGTGAAAATCTTCCCGAAATCTCACTTTTTCATATTCGACACAGAAACCTCCTCCTACGTCTCCTAATCAGTCAACTCTCAATACTTTTTGTATACAAAGTACTCTGTGTGCAACACGAAAACATAAGTTGCTTTTGTTCCCACAACGTAGCTATTATACGAAATATTGCAGCGACACGCTGCGGGTGCGCCCAATTTGGCTACAAAAAAATTAACTCACAGTCGAGAGTAGCGGGAGATCCGCAAACAACGGGTGGAAATCTCACTCAAAGTCAAACACATACAATTTAATCCAGAGGAGTCAGAGATACGATACAAGCTGACAGCAGTACCCGCTGAGAAAATTGGCCCCAAGCACTGGTTAGATGACCCCCTGAACGCATCCCGTATTTAACGTACTAATTCTGACTAATTTGTCTTTATTTGCATACACACAGGAGGTTCTGAAGTTCAAGAAGTGAAACGGAGAAATAATTTACGCAAGACGAGAGTAAATCTTCATTCTTTCCTCATGGCACAGTTTACGACCTCGTAATCGTGCTGCTTCGGGGCAGCCTTTTTTCAGGTTTATTTTATGGCCATTTTGTGGGGAATTATTAAAACTAAATTTCCTCAGCATTTTATACAACGAATGGGATACATATCAAATTGCTCGCGATGAAGCACCATTTGTCACAGGCGATGTTGGCAATGGAGACTAAATTGACATTATATTTCAACGTGATTGACATAGATAAGTACTGGTGTGCTTTCATGTACAGCTCCCCTATGGCGGTGCTGTTGTTCACCAGTCCACACACACACACACACACACACACACACACACACACACACACACACACACACACACACACACACACACACACACACATACGTATATATATAAGGGTTTTGTTCTAGGGTAAGATTTCGTCGGCCATAGTGGAGAGAACCAGGCTTGTGTTGCGGAGGTGTTGGTGCCAGACCTCCTCTGCTGCACTCTAATCACAAGGCAAGCAGGCACATTATACCTGCAGTATACTAACACATGCTGTCTGCAGGAGGTTGTTAGAACTGTGCCCTCTGCTGCTGGGCCACGGCACCTGTTTAGATCACACACACACACACAAACACAAACACACATTATCACGATTTACAAATTACTCTGAGAATGAGCCAGGGTAAATAAAATCGGTTGAGCACAGGAGGCAACAGAGCGAGGAACATATCTGGAAGCAGAACACTACATGACACGCAGGGATGTTAACAAACATCTTGATGACATCACAATAGCAGAGATGGAACGTACCAGAGAATAGGATAGTTATAGCTGAAAAAACTCGGAATTTTGAATTAAAATATTATAGATCAAGATGATGTCTGCCAATTCTAGCTTAAAATAGGGAGCTGCGTTATCATTATTATTATTCTAATGATTATTATATTACAAGAGAGGCGATAAATTTAACAGGGTCTTAAAGTGCCTGGGGAATTAAATAAAATGAGATTTAATCCGAGGAACTGGAGGACAGTTTCAATTCCTTAGACCAAGAGTCTTTTACTAGCATCACGGCGCCCCTCTATGAGGAGCCCAAGAGCTGTGGCTGAAAACCCCCAGACACAACAAGACTCAGACTACTTAACTATAGAGCAGCTACCATCAGCACAAAAACCACAGCAAGAACACTCTAAATACAACCTCGTGGAGGCGATACATCACTTCAACCTGGCTCTGAGAACAGTTTTTGTCTCGCTATTAAAGGACGGAGGATCGAGCCTAAACCACTCCTTGAACTGAATTACCTGCACGGGTTTAACACTTCATAACTCACATGGAGACAGAAACTCAGATGATTAATTGGTCTGTAAATTTCGATCCCCTTCTGGGAGCCTCTTCAGCAGGGGATCGAAATTTACTGACCAATTAATTTTCTGAGTTTTTGTCTCAATATGGGTTATTACTGAACACTCACTATATATATATATATATATATATCTATATATATATATATATATATATATATATATATATGTGTGTGTGTATGGTGTAGGAGGTAGGTTACTGAAAGCAGTGAAGAGTTTTTACGAGGATAGTGAGGCTCAAGTTAGAGTATGTAGGAAAGAGGGAAATTTTTTCCCAGTAAAAGTAGGCCTTAGACAAGGATGTGTGATGTCACCGTGGTTGTTTAATATATTTATAGATGGGGTTGTAAGAGAAGTAAATGCGAGGGTCTTGGCAAGAGGCGTGGAGTTAAAAGATAAAGAATCACACACAAAGTGGGAGTTGTCACAGCTGCTCTTTGCTGATGACACTGTGCTCTTGGGAGATTCTGAAGAGAAGTTGCAGAGATTGGTGGATGAATTTGGTAGGGTGTGCAAAAGAAGAAAATTAAAGGTGAATACAGGAAAGAGTAAGGTTATGAGGATAACAAAAAGATTAGGTGATGAAAGATTGAATATCAGATTGGAGGGAGAGAGTATGGAGGAGGTGAACGTATTCAGATATTTGGGAGTGGACGTGTCAGCGGATGGGTCTATGAAAGATGAGGTGAATCATAGAATTGATGAGGGAAAAAGAGTGTGTGGTGCACTTAGGAGTCTGTGGAGACAAAGAACTTTGTCCTTGGAGGCAAAGAGGGGAATGTATGAGAGTATAGTTTTACCAACGCTCTTATATGGGTGTGAAGCGTGGGTGATGAATGTTGCAGCGAGGAGAAGGCTGGAGGCAGTGGAGATGTCATGTCTGAGGGCAATGTGTGGTGTGAATATAATGCAGAGAATTCGTAGTTTGGAAGTTAGGAGGAGGTGCAGGATTACCAAAACTGTTGTCCAGAGGGCTGAGGAAGGGTTGTTGAGGTGGTTCGGACATGTAGAGAGAATGGAGCGAAACAGAATGACTTCAAGAGTGTATCAGTCTGTAGTGGAAGGAAGGCGGGGTAGGGGTCGGCCTAGGAAGGGTTGGAGGGAGGGGGTAAAGGAGGTTTTGTGTGCGAGGGGCTTGGACTTCCAGCAGGCATGCGTGAGCGTGTTTGATAGGAGTGAATGGAGACAAATGGTTTTTAATACTTGACGTGCTGTTGGAGTGTGAGCAGGGTAACATTTATGAAGGGATTCAGGGAAACCGGCAGGCCGGACTTGAGTCCTGGAGATGGGAAGTACAGTGCCTGCACTCTGAAGGAGGGGTGTTAATGTTGCAGTTTAAAAACTGTAGTGTAAAGCACCCTTCTGGCAAGACAGTGATGGAGTGAATGATGGTGAAAGTTTTTCTTTTTCGGGCCACCCTGCCTTGGTGGGAATCGGCCGGTGTGATAATAAAAAAAAAAATATATATATATATATATATATATATATATATATATATATATATATCAAATAATCAAATTCCTTGTTGATCTTCACAAAAGAAGCACCAAAAAGATTGTTCCTTGTTGGCTCGTAGCGGCGATAGCGGTAGTTGTGGTTTTAGTGGCGTTGTTGTTGTTGGTGGTGATAATACTGGTTCTTGGTTCGCAGTTATTGTAACTGTGTAGTTAGACAAGGTCCTGCGTGAATTTCTTTCTCTTACATATCAGTCACCACCAGAGTCTGACATCATGTAGGGCAGTCAAGCT
>NC_091327.1:16615838-16623338 GCF_038502225.1 Cherax quadricarinatus
GTGCAAAATATCAACAATATCTCTCAAGTGTGTGCAAAATATCAGCTACGTTAGGTCACAAGAATGCCATTGAGTACTGATGAATGAACCCTGTCTACATCTACACGATAACTAAGCTTTTACCGGTTCTGAGAGCTTTTCTACTCTATCAGTATGATTATACGCCGGAATTCGTTACTGACTGCCAGATCAACCAGGCTGGTCGGTGCCACCTGTGCTTTAAACGAAACGTTGACCAGATAAAAGCTGGTTCTTCTACCTTTGTGCTGGCAATATTTCATGTTTATCCCACGTTAAGCCCCGTAATTCATTGTGTTTACTGCGCTTTTAACGACAATTTGCACACCATTTTCCGTGATGAAAGAGCAATGATGCATTGCCAGCATTTCTACCGTTTTTTCTCTCTCACTTTCGTGGAATGGACTTCAAGATGGTTTGTATTCGCAGAAAATAATAGCAACGGTTACTACTATTTTTTTTCCTTGTAAATCTGTAAATCAAACTCCGACATTTTCACGAAAAACGAGGCTACTTTTAAGCACTAATCTGAGGGAAAAAAAATCTATTAACTATTTTACCCGCTAAAGCATCCTCAGTTATTAATTGCGAGTTCCAAATGAGTATTTCCCTATTTTCAGGTTCTCATCACAGTTTTGTTCTCCCAGTTACTATTAAACAAACACCTGTTTCCTGATCTCCAGTTCACATTATCAATCAGCAAATCCCTGCATAATAGGAGGAGAATGGACTATATACGGAAGAGTGATTGTTGTGTGTGTGAGTTTGTGTGTGTGTGTGTATGTGTGTGTGTGTGTGTGTGTGTGTGTGTGTGTGTGTGTGTGTGTGTGTGTGTGTGTGTGTGTGTGTGTGTGTGTGTGTGTGTGTGTGTGAGTGTGTGTGTGACTGTGTGTGTGTGTGTGTGTGTGTGTGTGTGTGTGTGTGTGTGTGTGTGTGTGTGTGTGTGTGTGTGTGTGTGTGTGTGTGTGTGTGTGTGTGTGTGTGTGTGTGTGTGTGTGTGTCTGAGTATTACATGCTTGAGTGTTAGAAAGAACTGGTGTAGGTAACAGCTCCTAGCGTGTAAATAAAGTTAGGAACCTTAACCTAACCTTGTAGAACCCTGTATAAAGAGAGAGAGAGAGAGAGGAAAAAGAAAAGTAAACAGTGGATATGTGCCCACCACACCCAGACCACCACTACAGAGGCCAGAAGCTCCGCGGCTGACGTACGGAGGTGTCATAATGGAATGGGGCACAAGTGTGTGGGGGACGTGCTCGTTAAGGGACAGGTGAGACGGAATAGGTGGAAAGGGAGGTCGTCTAGAGGGACGAGGGAGGGGATTATAGCCAGCTAAGGGGAGCGCCAACGACCTGAAAGAGATGAGGGGAGCTTTTTCCAGTTATGGAGAACTCCATTAAGGAGAATTGTAAATGGAGAAACTTTTCTAATGAATTACAAATAATCTATTAACATATATATATATATATATATATATATATATATATATATATATATATATATATATATATATATATATATATATATATATATATATCTTTAGCTCAAGATTTCCACCCCCGTGGCTTGTTTTGCATAGTTAAGATCACCTGTCTGCGATTGCTTGCATATAAATATGTATATGTATATGTATATATATATAATATATATATATATATATATATATATATATATATATATATATATATATATATATATATATTTATATGTATATATATATATATATATATATATATATATATATATATATATATATATATATATGTATGTATATATATATATATATATATATATATATATATATATATATATATATATATATATATATTTATATATATATATATATATATATATATATATATATATATATATATATATGTGTATGTGTGTGTGTGTATGTGTGTGTGTATGTGTGTGTATGTGTGTCTGTATGTGTGTGTATGTGTGTGTGTGTGTGTGTGTGTGTGTATGTGTGTGTGTGTGTGTGTGTGTGTGTGTGTGTGTGTGTGTGTGTGTGTGTGTGCGTAAGAACAAAAGATAGGAAAACTGTATGTGTGTATAAATAACTGCATAAATATCGATTGCATTTTTCAGATGAGTTCCGTTATATCGCGAGGGCAAGAGCGTGAGGGGCAAGATTGATGGTAAACACGACAACTCACTTGAAATGGATGTTAAACCGGTTCTTACGGTCTTAATTTAAACCCGTCGTGTACAGGTTTTGCCTAAACCGAACGCACGATTCCCAATGAAGCCAGCCATGAAAGGTTCCAGATTATTCAGTATTTCGAGGTCTTTGTCTGAGACTTGTTCTTGACACTGCTGCATGTCTTTCAAGACTGTTATATGTCTTTAAATAGATGTTCTTTAAGGCTATTACTTGAAAGCTTTAAATATACTTTTTAAAACTGGTTTATGTCTCTTCATCCTTCTAAATGTTCTCCCTCTAAGATTTATAGACGTTCTTTAAAGTCGGTACATGTTCTTCTTCACCTGTCTTCTACACGTCCATCTTGGCTTTTCAATGACCTCTATGGTCGTAATAAAGTTGGTAGAATTACCGACAATATGTAAAGTAAAAGGACACAAGTGCAACTAATGTGACATTTATTGTGGCAACGTTTCGCTCTCCAGGAGCTTTATCAAGGCTTGATAAAGCTCCTGGAGAGCGAAACGTTGCCACAATAAATGTCACATTAGTTGCACTTGTGTCCTTTTACTTTACACCTCTATGGTCATTGAAAAGATCACTGATATTTCCACCAGTACAGGTATTCTGCTTTCAGCCCCCACATGAATAACGTCAGGAAGTTTTAAATGCAACTGTAGTTATTTGGGCTTTATCTTAAGTCTTGCGTTTAAAACTGACAGTTGAAATTAGTTTTAGTAAAAAAAAAAGGACGAAATCCTCTTAAAGTTACGCCTTCGAGCCACACAAAGGGGCAGTGACCCACCGCGCAGAGGGGAAGTTCCACACCGCACAGAGGGGAAGTTCCACACCGCACAAAAGGGGAGTTCCTCACCGCGCAGAGGGGAAGTTCGATACGTTTGCATATACCAAGACGTCTGCGCTAACTTCTGGAAAAATGTAAATTCGGAAAATAATAAGGAGCACATCAACGAGAAACTATCCCTCTCGCACCACATCTCCACCATCCCACACACACCAAAACAACATACAAAGATTTGTTGTGTAGGCATGCAGGAGGTCACCGGAAGCAACAGCCTAGTTGACGAGGCAGTCGACAATGAAATCTGGCCTGAGACCAGATCGGTCACAGGTGTATATAACAAGCAAAAGTACCTAACACGCGACCCTAAATCAAGATCGAAAAATGTAACGTATACAGTTAATGGAATAATATTTGCTTAGCTGCAGAAGACTTTGGCTTTCATGACTCATGAAACTGTAATAACACGATTACAAACAAACCACGAAACGGGTGGTGTTGGAACCCATGGCGAGTGAGACCTAGAACTCCAGGCCAGTGTGTGGCTTACTTTGGCTTTATCGAATCAGCGAATCTATACTTACTTTATAGGACTTACTTTCATTTACATTCTAGTGGAAGTGAATACAAGAGTTAACCCTTAAACTGTCCAAACGTAGATCTACGTTTTTTCAACATTTGAATGTAAAAAACAGTAGATTTTTTTTTTTACATTTGAAAACGTGTAAAAAACTTTGATCTATGTTTTTTCTTTTTTTTTTTGTTGTTTGAAAATATGTAAAAAAAAAAAAAAAAACGTAGATCAACTTTTGGAGCAATACGCATGTGAACGTAGATCTGCTTGGACAGTTTAAGGGTTATTAAGAAGACCCTAAGGAGAGAAATTTTGATTTCGTAGATTACGAAGGTTTAGTGACAGAAGCCACGCGTTGAAGAGCAAACTTTCGTTAGGACACCGTTTCGCTCTGTTGTCCCAACAACAGAGACATTTCCTTCATAGACTAAAATGCACATTTGAAATTAATGAATAACTGAACTTAATTACTTCTACGAAAAGAAATATCAGATTTAAACAAGTATGAAGCTAATAAAGCTAAAGTCAATTGCTAGTAATTGACTTTAGCTTTAATAGATTGAAAGCTCCTCTGACCATACTTTTCAAATGACATGACTTTTGAATTTCTGCTCACGTCTTCTCTTGGTCTGTCTTCTATCTGACTTTTTCTCCCCATCGGACAGAAACGTCGTCTAAAGTTTTCTCTCCAGATTGTGGATTGACAGTGAATTATTTATGCCCAATTAAGGTCGAATTCTTGAAGCTCGTGTAGTTAAATTACATTCAAATGAGGGAACGAATGAGAGTGCGGAACGATAATGAAAGAGTGGAAGGCAAGTGAGAGCAAGGGAACGATAATGAGAGTGTGGGAACGAAAGTGAGAGCGAGAGAACGATAAAGAGAGTGTGGGAACGAAAGTGAGAGTGAGGGTAAACGGTAGCATTCTTTAAGAGAAAACTGGACCACCATCTCCAACAAGCCCTTGATCAATTATTATCAGCAACAGCCTTGATGAAAAAGGGGTAAAACCAAGTTTATTTTATAGTGTTTTACTGTGGCTCAACTGCGCAGTAAAAAA
Organism: Cherax quadricarinatus; assembly: GCF_038502225.1. NCBI lineage: Eukaryota > Metazoa > Arthropoda > Malacostraca > Decapoda > Parastacidae > Cherax > Cherax quadricarinatus. The sequence goes on from NC_091327.1 coordinate 16,620,439, forward strand.
CAAACAAGCTTCAAAACATGTCACACGTGTGTCACTAAAACTACGGAGCATTTGATTAAACAGAAGATGAATCACAACACTAATGTCTGATGCAGAAGATATCTGCATATATATATATATATATATATATATATATATATATATATATATATATATATATATATATATATATATATATATATATATATATATATATATATATATATATATATATATATATATATATATGAAATGTTCAAGTCCCTCGTGTAGTCGACACCCAATAACCAATTATTTTTGACACTCTGGAAGACTAAAGAGACTGAGTCAAAGGGTTCAAAGGTAGCTATAGTAATTCCCCCTTATAAGCAAGACCAGTTAGGTAAACATCAGAATAATAAGGTATCACTACTGTACCTAACAAATGACTTTATTCAAACATTAAAATCTAGGTTTCCGTGTAGCAGCTACCAAAACCACTGCGCTAGAATATTAAAAGGTTCGTCTATTATGTATATATAATTGCATCTATAAATACAAATCGAGGCATTAGAGCTACGAAGTAATCGAATGTAATTTATATAACAAAATTCTCACGACAGTGCCTCAATAAGCACGTATCGTGTTTGCCTCTTGAGCTACTGTAAATTACAATATACCGTGATCAATTATCAATTATCTTTAAAGAAAAATTGATGGCCATATAGAAATCAAGAAGTTGATTAAAACTTACAGGAATTTTAAGAGGTAATTTTTTTTATTTACTAAGTAAATAGTGCACAGAGTTTTTGATATGGGATTAAATTACCTCGAGTGAGAGTTACAAAATAAAATTTTCTAGATTGCTGACATTTTTTTTTCTGACGAGAACTATACCCTCGTAAAAGAGCAATAGCAAGACAGACGTTTATTAACTTGCCAAATAAAACGAGAAGTAAGGCAAGGGGAAAAAAAATTATCCACAAAATAAAGACAGAATTTCTATCCGGAAAGGATGAAATTGATAATGGTCGAGAACGGAGCGAAACGTCGTCTGACGTTTCCCCTCAAAATTGTGGGTTAGTTGGGAATCGTTTCAGTAATGGCACTGTGGCTTTTATTCTTCATAAAACAATAAATAAAAATAAAAATAACAGCTGGTAAAGAGGGGATCATTACTGCATTAAAAATGTATTATTGTCGTTTACGATGTAGTTTTTATCCCGGGAGAGAGAGAGAGAGAGAGAGAGAGAGAGAGAGAGAGAGAAATTTAATAACGGAATTTTAAACAGACATATGGATAAAGTCAAGTCAAATAAAACATGTATAGAGAAACGCATAAAAAAAAAAAAAAAAAAAAAATGAGAGAGCAAAAAAAGAGAGAAATCAAATACACTCCTCTCTTCCTCTCTCTCTCTCTCTCTCTCTCTCTCTCTCTCTCTCTCTCTCTCTCTCTCTCTCTCTCTCTCTCTCTCTCTCTCTCTCTCTCTTTCTCTCTCTCTCTTTCTCTCTCTCTAGTTCTCATAAAAAACTGAGCTGGAAAGGGAAAGAATGAGTGGGAGAGGTAGTTAAGGCAAAGGAGAGGGCAATTAACACGAGCAAACTACCATTACTGGTTGAATAGCAGTCAGGAACTGGGGGTGACAGTGGAGAGGAATGAGGCAGTGGTGGAGTAAAGGGGAGGAAGCACCCTTTAGTCTCCACACTAAAGGGTGAGAAAACGATAACACGAAAATGAACAGGTGAAGAAGGAGGAGGACTAAGAAGAGGAGAAAGAAGAGGTAGAAGATAAATAACAATAATAATAATAATAATAATAATAATAATAATAATAATAATAATAATAATTATTATTATTATTATTATTATTATTATTATTATTATTATTATTGAAGGGGAAAGAGGAAGATGAGGAAAAGCAAAAGAAATATAAGCAGGTGAAAAGTAAAAGGAAGAGGAGAAATACCAGGAGAAAACTGAGACAAAAAGGACGAAGAGGACGAGGAAGAGGATGAGGAGGAGAGGAGAAAAAAAGTGGAATGAAAAGAGGAGGAGAAACAGGTTTCGAGACAGAGGCATGAAAGAGCCACACACGAGCGAACAGGACTGATGTGGCGAAAGCAGAGCAACAAGTGTGTTTAGAGCTGCAGGAAGCTCTAACACTGTGTGGAGAGCTGCAGCAAGCTCTAACACTGTGTGGAGAGCTGCAGCAAGCTCTAACACTGTGTGGAGAGCTGCAGCAAGCTCTAACACTGTGTGGAGAGCTGCAGCAAGCTCTAACACTGTGTGGAGAGCTGCTAGACAAGCTCTAACACTGTGTGAGAGCTGCAGCAAGCTCTAACACTGTGTGAGAGCTGCAGCAAGCTCTAACACTGTGTGGAGAGCTGCAGCAAGCTCTAACACTGTGTGGAGGCTGCAGCAAGCTCTAACACTGTGGAGAGCTGGCAAGCTCTAACACTGTGTGGAGAGCTGCAGCAAGCTCTAACACTGTGTGGAGAGCTGCAGCAAGCTCTAACACTGTGTGGAGAGCTGCAGCAAGCTCTAACACTGTGTGGAGAGCTGTAGCAAGCTCTAACACTGTGTGGAGAGCTGCAGCAAGCTCTAACACTGTGTGGAGAGCTGCAGCAAGCTCTAACACTGTGTGGAGAGCTGCAGCAAGCTCTAACACTGTGTGGAGAGCTGCAGCAAGCTCTAACACTGTGTGGAGAGCTGCAGCAAGCTCTAACACTGTGTGGAGAGCTGCAGCAAGCTCTAACACTGTGGTGAGAGCTGCAGCAAGCTCTAATACTGTGTGGAGCTGCAGCAAGCTCTAACACTGTGTGGAGAGCTGCAGCAAGCTCTAACACTGTGTGGAGAGCTGCAGCAAGCTCTAACACTGTGTGGAGAGCTGTATCAAGATCTAACACTGTGTGAGCTGAGCAGCTCTAACACTGTGTGGAGAG
>NC_091327.1:16628338-16633338 GCF_038502225.1 Cherax quadricarinatus
GAAGAAGGTATATATAGTATATCGACGGATTTATGTCTCCCTGTCTAAATACTCTATACAATTTACCTTAAACGCTCTGTTGGGGATTAAATTATCATTTACTGGGGTTGTACAGGTGACATGCTGCTTCGACACACCTAAATATAATAATACGATCAGATTTTTTTTTTATGTTCATTTCAGTGCATCCAGGCAATATATATATATATATATATATATATATATATATATATATATATATATATATATATATATATATATATATATATATATATATATATATATATATATATATATATATATATATATATATATATATATATATATATATATATATATACCATTTACAAAACATCATCGTCATTGTACTTTTATACTCTGTCTTATATTTGTGTATTGTTCAGTCACGGTATTGTGCCTTTTAGTTCCATATGAATCTCTCTCTCTCTCTTGGGTGTCTGAGCATCACTGACTGATGGTGTACAGGTGGTATGCAGCCTTGATGACACTGTTAATGTAGATGTGTAACCCTTTTATTGGAGATGAAATATTCTTAGATATGAATTGTAACAGCAGTTAGCATTAAAGCTTATATTTCCTGTTATGAAAAACAAAATCGTCTAATATGCCTGAAAACAATCGTCTCTTCCTTTCCTTCCTTCCCCTTACCCTAAATATATTTTGTATTTATCCTTCTCTACTTCCTTTTCTTCCGCATCCTGACTTTCTTCCCATTCCCTCCTCTGACAGCACCTCTCACTTAATTATCCACTCCCCACCCTTTAGTTTCAATTCCACCTCCTCCCCCTCCTTATATCCCTCCCTACGTCATTCCTTGTGCCCCTCTCTCCCCCTCTTCTCCTCCTCATACCTCCCTCCAGATTAGTCTTCGTCAGAGAAGAATTTCCCCTCATGCGCGTGAGGGGTCAGTTCGACTTCCGAGCGGAACGCTTCGTCGTGGCCGGAACATCACTGCAATTGCATCTGCGACAGTCCCCATGGAAACTAAGCGGTTGGAGGGGTGGGTGGAGGGCGGGATGGATGGAATCAGGGGTGGTTGGTGGATTGGGTTGGTGGGGAGAGGGGTAGATAGAGGGAGGGATGATCGGAGGGAGGGAGGGGAGATCGGAAGGAGGGAGGGGTGATCGGAGGGAGGGAGGGGAGATCGGAGGGAGTGTAGTTGGCAGTGTCTTACTCTGTTACATCAATGCATGCTCTGTTTTTTCTTTGGGGATGTCATTGAGAAATTCTGGCATACACATGATTAAAGAAACAGAGAGAGAGAGAGAGAGAGAGAGAGAGAGGAGGTGGCAGGCAGGGAGGGAGGAGAGGACAATGATAAATTCAAAGATATATTCAGACTGTAAATACACTACTCTCAAATTCTGGTTTATGTACCGCTATAAAAATCTCTATTCGCCGATCTATTGAGTTGATTCTTTCAGCTCTTCCACTGAAAGGCTGTTCTTATTCTGGGCATAGCCACTCTCCCTCTCTATGCTTGTCTGTCTGTCTGTCTGTCTCTACTGTCTGTCTGTCTGTCTGTCTGTCTGTCTCTCTCTCTCTCTCTCTCTCTCTCTCTCTCTCACTCACTCACTCACTCTCTCACTCTATCTTGTGATATATATAATTTGTTTCCTAGGTATTCAGGAAGATGTGCAGGCTCGGAACTCTGAGTTCATTAACCTTGTAGACAACAGTAATGCCACCCCCCATCTCCCTGATGTTGAAAGCTCAGTTAACAGTATATGACCGACCAAAATATGACGAGTCAGGCTTTAGATGCGTCGTGCTGCGTGGCCCTTAACTTTGTCCAAATGTCAGAGACAATATGTCAGACAAGCCATCCCAGAGAGTGATGAATGCTCAAGATTGAGAGCTAGTGTCTGCCTTCAGAGTTACTCTCTGCCTTGAGGGCTAGTATCTGCACTGAGAGTTACTTTCTGTTTGTAAGCATTGTTGCCTCTCACGTTCATAGTTATAATCATCATAAGGTTAAATGTCAAGGCCTGGAACTAACCTTTATCAATGAGTTTCTTCTAGTTATTCTCTCTCCAGCCCCTTCAGTTATCATCATGCTTTCTCTCTAGATCACAAAATTCACTGTTTTTCATTCACTTTCTTTCTCTATCTCTCTTCCATTGTTTCTACTATCTACATATCTTTCTCACATTTTTCACCCTTTCTCACTCAATCAAAACGCAAATGAACGTTCCACTGTTGCTGTCAGTATCAGACACACACACACACACACACACACACACACATCCCTTGCACTCTATTCTCTAAAGCAGATTACCCATAAACAATCCACAAGCAGGTAGCAAACAGAAGAGTGCCATACTCATTAGCCGGCACTCTGTCATTGCTCGAGTGTCTGATTTATTAATTGGCACTCTGGGTATAATAGATGGCATCACCTGCAGTGAAGAAATGACGCTAGACTTTAATTTATGATGCTGTTTATATGCTTATATATCCATCGACCCACTTACGAATCCAGGCATATGTTTTTGTGGTTGTGTTTTTTTTTGTTACTGAATGTGTATACACCTGCCCTCACCTATGTATGCGTGCATGTGTGCATTCACCTATATGTGATTGCAGGGGTCGAGTCACAACTCTTTTGTGTGTGGGGGGGAGGGGAGCTTTCATTTATTTGTGTTTGCAAGGGCTGAGTTCCTATTTACTGATGAGTCATGCTCCTTGCCCTTTTAGCCTCTGTCATGTCTATTTTTGAATTCGCGTATAGAGTTGGCTTACACTACGTCACTCTCTCATGCATTGTGCTTGTTCTCTTTCCTCGCAGTGAAAGAATTTTTTTTATGTCTCATTCGCTGATTTCACCATTTTTTTTTTATTTTATCTGCCTTGTTTCGGCTTCCTCGAATTGTATATCTCTAACATCTTTGTCAATGGGTTATAATATCATGGATATGTGGGGTTGCGAGCTACCAACAGCAACAGCCTGACGAGCCTGGCCCATGGCCGGGCTCCAGGAATAGAAAAACTCTCTTAACTCATCAAAGATACAAAGGTATAATGCATCTACTGAGTTTTCTAGTTTTTCTAGTTACGTTATCTTTGGAATTCATTTCTCCAGTCTTGCAACAAACTTCTGAACATTCTCAAATTTCTCTGTATTCCTGATGAGGGTTCCATGCTGGTGCCTCATATTCCTATTCTGATCTTATGTGTACAGTGATCTGAGTGACTCCTTGATCTGAAGGCTATTCTTACATTTGCCAGCTTTGCACATGAAGGCTATGTTATTCTGTTGATGTGCGCCTCAGGTGTGTGTGTGTGTGTGTGTGTGTGTGTGTGTGTGTGTGTGTGTGTGCGCGTGTGTGTAATCATCGAGATGTGCTTTCAGGGGTCAAGTCGCAGCTCCTGGCCCTGCTCCACAAATTATAACCGCTGGCATTATATGTTTCTGCCATCTCAGACCTATGTCACACCTACTCTTCACACACACACACACACACACACACACACACACACACACACACACACACACACACACACACACACACACACACACACACACACAGAGGTCAGTCCTAGGACCAGTGCTGTTTCTGGTATTTGTGAACGACAAGACGGAAGGAATAGACTCCGAAGTGTCCCTGTTTGCAGATGATGTGAAGTTGATGAGAAGAATTCTTTCGGTCGAGGACCAGGCAGAACTACAAAGGGATCTGGACAGGCTGCAGACCTGGTCCAGCAATTGGCTCCTGGAGTTCAACCCCACCAAGCGCAAAGTCATGAAGATTGGGGAAGGGCAAAGAAGACCGCAGACGGAGTACAGTCTAGGGAGCCAAAGACTACAAACCTCACTCAAGGAAAAAGATCTTGGGGTGAGTATTACACCGGGCACATCTCCTGAGGCGCACATCAACCAAATAACTGCTGCAGCATATGGGCGCCTAGCAAACCTCAGAACAGCATTCCGACATCTTAATAAGGAATCGTTCAGGACCCTGTACACTGTGTACGTTAGGCTCATATTGGACTATGCGGCACCAGCTTGGAACCCACACCTAGCCAAGCACATAAAGAAACTAGAGAAAGTGCAAAGGTTTGCAGCAAGACTAGTCCCAGAGCTAAGGGGTATGTTCTACAAGGAGAGGCTAAGGGAAATCGACCTGACGGCACTGGAGGACAGGAGAGATAGGGGGAATATGATAACGACATATAAAATACTGAGAGGGATTGACAAGATGGACAAAGACAGGATGTTCCAGAGATGGGACACTCCAACAAGGGGACTCAGTTGGAAGCTGAAGACACAGATGAATCACAGGCATGTTACGAAGTATTTCTTCAGTCACAGAGTAGTCAGGAAGTGGAACAGTTTGGGAAGCGATGTAGTGGAGGCAGGATCCATACATAGCTATAAAAAGAGGTATGATAAAATTCATGGTTCAGAGAGAGTGACCCAGTAGCGACCAGTGAAGAGGCGGGGCCAGGAGCTATGAATCGACCCCTGCAACCACAACTAGGTGAGTACAACTTGGTGAGTACACACACTTTAGAATGCGGACATCAAAATTCCACTGGAGTTTTAATGCCAAGCAAATTGCATTTGAGTGTCCATACATCTACTTTTACAGTGGGGGTTGAGAGTTTGTAACGCCAGGGTTCGTTTAACGACGCCTCCAAGACAACGTAGGAGAGGGTTCGTTTAATGTACTACTCTTTTAAGGCAACGGCAACCAGGGCTCGTTTAACATATTGCCCCTTGAAGATAACATAAGCTAGGGCTTCGTTTAAAGCACTACATCTTCAAGACGATACAGTCCCGAGTCCGTAACATACCACATCTCAAATACAATGCCACCTGGAGTTCGTTTAACGCATTACACCTCTAGGACAATGGTAATTCAGAGCTCGTTTAACACGCTATTTCTCTAAGACAATGCAATCCAGAGTTCGTTTAACGCACGCCACCTCAAAGACAATGCATCCCGGGGTTCGTTTAATGCACTACAATTCTAAGA
>NC_091327.1:16638338-16643338 GCF_038502225.1 Cherax quadricarinatus
ATTATCAGAAATTTGCATTGTTGCAAATTACTTGCATAACATGCTGTTTGCGTAGCTACGACTTGGCAAACCGCCAAGTGCAGGATTCTAACCCAAAGCTGCTTGTACAAAGATCTCGGTTGGCAATTTGATGCTGACAAGGAAGGATGTGAGAAACTGCTCTTTCTCAACTATCATAGACTTTTATACGAAAACCTTACACAGTCATTTTAGGTGTTGGAATTTCTGAACATTGCGAAGAATAGAGAGGCACAATACCGTGAAGGCAACAATGCACAAATAACCCAGGTTATTTGTGTGTTCTGAACACTGTCTTGCGTCTGCAGCCTATTATTATTATTATTATTATTATTAGACAGACTCTGTCTTCTTAACTACAATGTTGAACATAATCTTATGAGAAGAAGGGCTGTCACTCTGAACTTTTGTTAATCACCAATAATAAGAACTTGAGCTTTTATCCTATATTTCTCAGATTATTTTTTTTTGCTTTAAATAATTCATTAATAAATATAATACTAATGACTAAGTACAAGTATGAGCATCTAAAATAAATACTTAAAAGATTACAGCTCCTATTTATCTAGCAAAGCTCCAGTAATCTATTTCCAAGTTACATGTCTTCAATAAATCCCTTCTCCTTGTAATCACAATGAACTCGGAGGCAGTTCTTCTCCGTAAATTCCTCTCCAGACATACCAAGGGGATTACAAGCAATTTGTCTCCTTAATTTTCACCCAGTGGCGTGAAAGGCTCTCCACAGCAGTATCTCTTGAATTCAGGGTTCTGGGACCTTAAATATATCTGCCTACAGAAATGAACGGGATTGAACTGATGTTCCGACGGGCGTTGGTCTTACACTGTACCATCTATTTTTTGTTTGCTCATTGACAGTTGTTCATTGCCTCTTCTGTTGGAATCATATCTGACTTGATTCCATGTTCATTGTTTATTAGTAGGACAGGTAGAGAAACTTAGCCTTTGAGTCGGGGTAGGAAGGGGGGTCCCGGTTTAGAAAAATGCCTAGCCACGGAGCTCAGTATTTAGTTGATAGGAGGAAGTATCTAGCCTTCAAGGCCTGGTTTAGGTGACTAAGGTAAGGCACCTAGCTACCGAAACCGGGGTTTAGGTGGCTAGGTAGAGGCATCTAACCTTCGAGCCTAGATAAGTGGCGGCTAGTCAGGGCACGTTTCCCAGCCATCATTCGCAAGGTGCCAGTGGAAAATTGAACTGAACAGTCTTCCGCCGGGTACCTTCATACTCCACCTCTTTCTATTCCTTCTCTTCTTCATCTTTCCTTTTCACTTCTTTCTATTCCTCGGCATTTATTTTTCGTCTTTTTCTAGCATCAATATAGAATGCCTTTCCCATGTGCTCTTCTTCGTCGTCTTATTCTTCCAAGTACTAAACTATAATATGACATGAATAAAAGAGACACTTGTGAAACGCTAGGAAACTTTATTAAGGAAGCGTTTCGCCCACCAAGGGATTTATCAGTTCAACAGTTCAATACAGTGCACACCCTATGTGGAAATGCATGCCACTGATCTCTGAAGCCAGTGTTGCATTAAAAAGCTACTTGGTTCATTAACTGCACATGTGAGATCTCGCCACACACTGTTTTACACAGTCTTCGAGAACAAGATTTTACAAAAGTCTATTCGTGAAACTGATTGCATGCTTTGCTACGAATGGAATAAACTACGCAGTACTCTGGCATGAGTGTAATAAACAGTGGTCAATGGTACAAACGAAATGGAAAGTAAAAGGATTACCGTATGCTTCGGCATCAATTTAAGACTCTTGAGCAGGACTCAGTGTGAAGCATTTTTTAAAATAGAAAACCTTAGTATAAGTCTTTCTTGAGCAAGCTTCTGTGTAAGGCAGTCTTGAACAGGTTCAGTGTGAGTCCGAAATAAACTGCACTGATCGATCACTGTTATTTTCCTCTACGTGGGTTCATTTGTTCTACAAAACATCAAATGAATCGCTTACATTCTTCTCGCTTCACTCAAAATTCAACGTCATAAAACTCAAAAAAAGAGTGACGCTGGCAGACTGAGGCTATAAGCATACGAAGTGAATGATGAATCAGCCGTCCGGAGAGCAACGTATTGAAAGCACACAATCATTTATGTTTTATATTTGGGTTTAAAATACTTGATTTAGATGTCTGGGAATCACACGTCGCATGGTCTTAACTTGCGACAGTTTTGATATTGTTTGACAGGTCACTGACGGGTAGTTTGACACTTCAGAGTTTGACAGTTACTGACGAGTTTGACAGTTACTGGCGAGTGTTCTGACAGTTCGCTGATGAATAAACAATTTGACAAGTCACGAATAAAAGGTTTGATAGCTTATATGTCACTGCAAAGAATAGCATATCTGTGGCATACCTGCGACTGGTTTCGAGAGTATTTTCTACTATCGCAGCCCTTGGGTTCTGTTGATATCCTGGTCTATCAGGTGACTCATGAAGAGACCTAAGGAACGACTGCTTACATAAATATTGGTAGAAATTTATTTCCCCTTCCTAAAAAAAGTGCAAAGCATTTCTCTCGTAGTGCAAAGTAGAGAAGAGGAAACAGAGTTGAACTAAGAGGAAACAAATGCAGTATTTGAAGTATGAAAGTTTTCTGATGTTATTTCTACACAAGACTTGTTAAAAATATACAGACATACTAACAAAAAACACACATACATAGTAATCAAATATGCTCTCTGCCTGTGTGTGTGAGAGAGAGAGAGAGAGAGAGAGTCGGTGTATGTTTTTCATTGTATGGAGCTAATCTCACAATGGACAGTATAAAGAAGGATGTTGCGCGGCTCCTCTCCTTCCCTCTGCACTTAGTGCCGCATCCATCAGCACGGTCGCAAAACGAACATGAGCATAAACATTAGCGTTTTCAGGCCGAATCCAAGCTCGTGAATGCCAGCTGTCCCACCTATAAGGACTATCTTCTTTATTCTGCTGTTGCAAGCGCCACGAGCTTGAGGGCCGGCAATCAATCATGTCCGATACGCAGTTTTGCTAGCTATGAAAACCAATTGTGGCATATGATCAGCTTTGATATTTTGCCCTCACAATAAGCAATACTGAATCACCTGGAACGGCCGTACCTTAGCACAATACCTGCTATTCGTCATCGAGTGTGGGGCTACCAGAGAGAGAGAGAGAGAGAGAGAGAGAGAGAGAGAGAGAGAGAGAGAGAGGGTAGAAGAGGGAGAACCTTTGCAGTTTTTGCAATAAAACTCACATAAACTGATTAGCGTTATATAATGCAAAGGTACAATATTAGAGCACACAGATAAACACACACACACACACACACACACACACACACACACACACACACACACACACACACAGTATTTCTGCAGTCATAGAGTTGTCAGGAAGTGGAATAGTCTGGCAAGTAATGTAGTGGAGGCAGGAACCATGTATAGTTTTAAGACGAGGTATGATAAAGCTCATGGAGCAGGAAGAGAACCTAGTAGCGACCAGTAAAGAGGCGGGACCAGGAGCTGAGTCTCGACTCCTGCAACCACAATTAGGTGAGTACAATTAGGTGAGTACACACATACACAGAGGGGGTCACAACTGGAAGTTGAAAATTCAGATGAGTCACAGAGGATGCTAGGAAATACTTCTTAAGCCATAGAGTTGTCAGGAAGTGGAACAGTCTGGTGAGTGATGTAGTGAAAGTAGGATCCATACATAACTTTAAGAGGTATGATAAAGCTCCTAGAACAGAGAGTGGACCTAGTAGCGACCAGTGAAGAGGCGGGGCCAGAAGCTATGAATCGACCCCTGCAACCACAACTAGGTGAGTACACAGAAACACACATATACATATTACCACAAATCACCTCATCCCCAAGAATTACCTGGGAAAGTTTCTCTCCACTGTGTCTCGATATCAGTGATCGTGTCCTACCTAAATACCACAGCCTTTACCTCGCTACAATTTACAGTCCAGCCAATAGTCTGATTATGATTTTTTTCCCTTTCCTTCCCCCAATCTCTCTCTCTCTCTCTCTCTCTCTCTCTCTCTCTCTCTCTCTCTCTCTCTCTCTCTCTCTCTCTCTCTCTCTCTCTCTCTCTCTCTCTCTATATATATATATATATATATATATATATATATATATATATATATATATATATATATACATTTATAGATGGGGTTATCAGAGAAGTGAATGCTAACGTGTTAGCAAGAGGTGTGGGGTTAAAAGATAAAGAATCTAACACAAAGTGGGAGTTGTCACAGTTGCTCTTTGCTGATGACACTGTGCTTTTGGGAGATTTTGAAGAAAAGTTGCAGAGGTTGGTGGATGAGTTTGGTAGAGTATGTAAAAGTAAATTAAAAGTGAATATAAGAAAGAGTAAGGTTATGAGAATAAAAAAATGTGACGGAAGATTGGATATCAGATTGGAGGGAGAGAGTATAGAGGAGGTGAATGTATCCAGATTTTTTGGAGTGAACGTGTTAGCAGATAGGTCTATGAAAGATGAGGTGAATCATAGAACTGATAAGAGGAAAAAGATGAGTGGTGCACTTTGGAGTCTGTGGAAGCAAAGAGGGGAATGTATGAGAGTATAGTTATACCAATGCTCTTATATGAGTGTGAAACATGGGTGTGAATGTTGCAACAAGGAGAAGGCTGGAGGCAGTCATGTCTGAGGGCAATGTGTGGTGTGAATATAATGCAGAGAATTCGTAGTTTGGAAATTAGGAGGCTGTGCGGGATTACTAAAACTATTACCCGGAGGGCTAAGGAGGGGTTGTTGAGGTGGTTCGGACATGTAGAGAGGATGGAACAAAATAGAATGACTTCGAGTGTATAAATCTGAAGTGAAGGGAAGGCGGGGTAGCGGTATTCCTAGGAAAGGTTGGAGGGAGGGGGTAAAGGAGCTTTGTGTGCGAGTTGCTTTGACTTCCAGCAAGCATGCGTGAGCGTGTTAGGTAGGAGCGAATGTAGACGAACGGTTTTTA
>NC_091327.1:16648338-16668338 GCF_038502225.1 Cherax quadricarinatus
ACACACACACACACACACACACACACACACACAAAGCTATTGGGGAGGTGAAGAGGGTTAAGTGAATTCCTGAAATTAAAAGAGCAGGTAGGAATAACATAAAAGTTATTAAAGAGGTTCACAGGATACCTAGGGACAAGAAGACCGAGGGTAATGGTCAGGAGCAGGTGTGAAATGTGAGGTTCCACAAGGATCAATATTTGAACTGGTACCGTTTCAAATGTATGAGTACGTAGATGAAATGTCAAGAGATGGTTTTGTTTCGCTATTTGTAACACAAAAACATGGAGGAAAAACTGAAGACATAGATTATATATTGAGTTGAGAACACTAAAGAGATGAGCAATGAATGTTTGCTGGAAATCAATCCAAACAAGTACAACATTATGGAAAATGGGGAAGAGAAAAATAAGACAGAAGGAAGACAGAGGCGAATTCCGTCTTTAGAAATTACCAACTGTTATTTAAACTATATACAACATATAGTACTATGTCAGACATGTCACAGAGTATACACCACCAGCCTGGAGTCCACAACTGCAAAAGGGTGTGAAAAAAATTACAGAAAATCCAGAGAATGCAAATAAACTGGCGAATAAACAGGACAATCGTGAGATGAGACTTAAAAAGAAACTTAACATACCTTAGAGGAAAGAAGAAACTGGAGAGACAGGATAGCAATGAACAAGATTCTCACATGTCTTATTGAACTTGCAAGGGCAGACTGAATGTTTAGTGATACAATGACATGTAGGAAAGATTTTTAAGAATAAAACTGACCATAGAGACGCCAGGAAAAACTTCTTTAATGTCATAGATGTGATGTAGTGGTTTGATCCTACGCAAAATTTTAAGGAAAGGTATGGCAAGGCCCAAAAGGTGGGGAACCAGTGACACCAGTCGTATTTGGTTAACGCCAAGAGGCAGGGTCGAGAGCTGAGACCCAGCCCCTTTAACCACAGCTAAGCAGGATCCATACATAGCTTTAAAAAGAGGTATGATAAAGCTCATCGAGCAGGGAGAGAGTAGTCCTAGTAGCGACCAGTGAAGAGGCGGGGACAGGAGCTATGACTCGACCCGTGCAACCACAATTAGGTGAGTACAGTTAAGTTAGTAAACACACACACACACACACACACACACACACACACACACACACACACACACACACACACACACACACACACACACACACGCACACAAACACACACACACACACACAGAAATAACAAACACACGTCTGTCAAAAAAAAGAAAGGAAAACGAAAGACAACACAAAAAAGAGCATCACTGTAACAAATCCTCCCACAATGGTATAAAAAACATGTGTTTGTTTATCACCCACGACGTAAACAAAGCCTCCCTCCTATCCCCCCCAAACCCACCCCCTTTATCCCTACTCTCATACCTCGTATTGTGTGTCACTAGCTAGGCTCTAGACAGATGTGAGTGAGCGTGTGTGCGATAATAATAATATATATGTATATATATATACATATATATATATATATATATATATATATATATATATATATATATATATATATATATATATATATATATATATATATATATATATATATATATATATATGTACATGATGTGTGTGTGTGCAAATTAAAGTCCAATATTGGAAACATTATTATTATTATTATTATTATTATTATTATTATTATTATTATTATTATTATTATTATTATTATTGTTGTTGTTGTTATTGTTGTTATTGTTGTTATTGTTGGTGTTGTTGTTGTTGCTGTTGTTGTTGTTGTTGCTATTATTATTCTTATTATTCTTATATTATTATTATTATTATTGTGATTATTATGATATTATTATTATTAATATTATTAACAATATTATCAAGTGATATTATTATTATATGATAACATGGAAGCTATAATGTTTTATTTGAAAATTTATGACAGTCAAGGTTTTATTCACTGTAAAAATAATATTTAAATGTCATTATTTAGGATTTCATTTAAAAATTATCAGTAATAAAAATATTAGTAATCTATAATAATGATGATTTATCTCCTTTATTAATACATTATTTTAATTATTTTTTCATATCATACATTTATAATCTTTTTTCATATTATTTTTGCTTTAACTTACATGAAATTATACATTTTATTAAATCAATGACAGAGTTAAGTCAAAACATATTTATTATTCCTTTAACTATATCAAAAATCGATCTATATTAAAAAAAATTACATATTTAGATTTAGATATTTTTAATATCCATTTGCACATTTATAATCGTATATTATAGGGGAATTAATGTTCAGTTATCAGAGGCTACTGAGTAACTGTCATCAGATATACTGGAATATTAGCATATTAAACTTTACATTAGCACTTTCAACACCATTCAGCATTATTCTTAATTATTTTGCCTCATTAAAACTCCAACAATATGCATTATATTGTTTACATTGCGTATTCTAATTGTTTTTGTCGGCAGTTAATTGTTCAGTAGTGAAATTAATTGATTAAAGAAC
Source organism: Cherax quadricarinatus (assembly GCF_038502225.1). Taxonomy (NCBI): domain Eukaryota; kingdom Metazoa; phylum Arthropoda; class Malacostraca; order Decapoda; family Parastacidae; genus Cherax; species Cherax quadricarinatus. The sequence continues at coordinate 16,650,849 of NC_091327.1, forward strand.
GTCTAGAGTTTTAGCAAGATTCCAAAGATGAAGTTAGTATAGTTGTTTAAATGATTTGTATTCGTAATGTCACTGATTTCAATTAATAATAATAACAACAATAATAATAATAATAATAACAACAATAATAATAATAATAATAATAATAATAATAATAATAATAATAATAATAATAATAATAATAATAATAATAATAATAATATTTATAATAATAATAATAATAATAATAATAATAATAATAATAATAATTATGATAATAATAATATTACTAATAAATTATAATTATTTTTTGTATTTTATTATTATTGTTATTAGTTTTAATTCATTTAGATTTTATAGTTTATTTAATTTCTTTCTTTTTTAATAACTAAATTACAATCCAGGACAACTTATGGATAACACTTTAAGAAGAGTCATGTGATAACTGTGTTAAGTTAAATATTCTTAAAAAAATTTTCTTTCACCGGGAAAATATCTATCTATCTATCTATCTATCTATCTATATATATATATATATATATATATATATATATATATATATATATATATATATATATATATATATATATATATATATATATATTTATATATATATATATATATATATATATATATATATATATATATATATATATATATATATATATATATATATATATATATATATATATATATATATACCTGCAAGCAAGGCATTCTGACTACATATAAATATTTCTTTTAAAACAGCAATAGGTAACATACTCCAAAAGATTTGTATGTCTGTATATATGAGATTGCATTAACTTATATTTTAAACCGTTAAATTTACTTGGTTTTAGTGATCTTATTGAGTCATGCACTCAATAGGTATTATGGCTAATTAACTACAGCAGCTAAAAAAATAAAGTGACAGCATTACATATATATTTTCCTTTTACTCTGAAGAACTGCTGATCAAGAATGACTCAGAATTTCATAAGGAAAATGATGTCTGACTGGTGTTGCAGTGCAATTAAAAGAGTAGCATATTGTATGTGATATAGCAATAATGTTGAGCCAAGCATCTCACTTATATAGCAACAGGGGTGACTACCTCACCCAAGTTCATCATTTTTGTTCCTTTTAACATTTCATGTGAACAAATCTCCCAACATAATTTTGATGGTACTGCTGCTGAACAAATTATTCTGTTTAATGTTTTTTTCATGATTATAGACCAGAGTGCAATAAATAACCTTTATGATCTAACTGTGTCCTGCTCTCTCGACCAACTTGTCTTTATATATTTTTGTATACCTCCACCCGTGCTGATTTTTTGTTTTCTTCTGCCCTTTTTTTTTTTAACAGGATTGATGGGGTTGTATGGTCATTGTGCATAGCTTTACGGTCTAAGTTGACTAGACACAAACCCTAAGGTACGAACGTTGCGATGCAGCCTCTTACACCTGGTGTGGAAATGGCGGAGGTACAATGCTTAAAGCTCTTGTACCGGAGTTGGCAGCGAGGCCGGCTCTTGTCCAGTTTTTCACTGTCTTTCGTTCTCGTTGCAGATATCATGGGCGTTATCGAGCGGTTGAGGTTCCTGCCACGGCCGCTAGATGGCAGCAGCGGCAACCGAGTGTTAGCACGCGTTTCTGCGGTCAGACGAGTGGCAGCCTCCGAGGACGTAGCATCTGTCATCATGCTCTTCGCAATAAACGTCACTGCAATTTACACCTTACCTTCTTTTTGCTATACTTTTATGGGGATATGAGTAAATTTAACTATGGGTTATTGGGCAATAATAAACCAATGTTACTAACTACCAAGGAGCTTCTGTCCTAATTATAATCACTAAAGAAATGTTTTATAGCATTTTCTTTTTAAACCCAAGTAACTAAGATAAAACCTGACGAACATAACTCTTGTAAACACTTTTTTTTTTCATTTTTATATCCTACTGTTTAGCATGAGGGAAAGAGGAAATGAAGAGAGGATGAGAATGATAGTATCTCTATTCACTTGCTGAGCCTGTTATCTGTCCCTGCAGCAGCTGGGGCGGTCAGGTGAAGTTTTATTAGAGACTAGAGGTGGTTTCTGGGCCGCTTTGACACTAGCGGCGCGGTCACTGCGGTTTATGGCCGATCACAAGTCGTTTTACACTTCATAAACGGGTGGCTTTAGTTGACCTCTACACCGCATATGCTTTTGTCTCCTTTTCTTATGTCTTTTAAAAACAAATGCACTGGGAAGAGTTGTAAGATAAAACAGGTATGAGATATAAGAAATTTCTAGCATGCTTGCACCGTCTTTCTTCTTGAAGGACGTGCAGAAAGGGTTGAGATGCATAATAATAGCCAGCAACATGCTCTGTTTCAGCTGTGGTTTGCAACTAGAGTAATGTAATAACATGCAAGTACAGTTTTCCCAACGTTCTAATGTCCTGTTTAAAGCACAGAGATGGGACAGAGGAGGGAGCGAGAGAAACTTGTACACCAAAGGGATCAGGCAAGGGCCATTAAGGGAATGTGCAGCACCTCTTGAGCCTCATAAACACTGGAATAACTACATGCACTGAGATTTTATAGCATTACAAAACACTTCTTTTTCTTGGATATTCACTCATTAATGCTTATATAGTTATTTTCTATGACATTATATTTTTTTTTATCTTTCTTCTTATAAGACACATACACACATTGCTCTGATATATTTTGCACATAGAAGCTCGTATAATGTTCAGAATTAACTTTCAGTAAGACTAGCTAACACAAGCACTGAGTTGGACAACACTGTACCACAGCTCCAGAACGACAAGCTCTTGATTAAGGATTGTATCTTGCAGGATGGCAGGAGGAGCTCTCCTGTAGAAGGAATCACACTTAAGGTGGGGACATGAAAGCTCAATAGGACTCTACGTGAGGTGGGAGGCTACATGCTGCATAAGAGGAAACCACGAGCTTCTAGCTACAGGGAACAGAACTACATGACACAAGGCAACCTTACCTGTGATGGACATCCATGGGTATCGAGGAATGTCAGGAATATGAGGCGTCGGGGTAGGCTGACTACAGGAGTTGAGTTGACTGGCGACGTTGTTCTGGTGAAGGTACTGGGCCATATTGCTGGTGGTGGCACAATTCTGCAGACTGAATCCATACTGGGACATATCCGTGGCCCCGGTCTGAGAGTAGCGGCACTGCTTGTCCCCGTCTGTGGTGGCTGTCATCACGCTGAAGGGTGACATGCTCGTCGTGTTGGAGGACAGCTGATGGGAGGCCACAGTTACGTAGGGGTATAGACTTCTGCTAGGTGCGTTGTAGTTTATCAGGTTAGCCGCAGAGTCTGCCTGATACTTGGGCAGAAGAGGGTCCACATAATTTGGATTTGAATTTAGATTTGAATTCATTGTTCACATAATTCTTCCCAGTGGTAACTACTTAGTAACAACTGTGTACACACCAGCCTCGACTACCTGTGATGGCAAATGAATCCTTTTCTGAATTAGACACCAGGCACGAGAACTCCGAGCGGTAAACAAGTCTGCCCAATCAGTAGGTAAGGGAGCCCGGAGAACCAATAAGCGCTCGCCTTGGTCGGACCTTCATTATTAGCGCGATAAGGCTGGGAGGGAGAGCCCGACTACACTCAAAACACTATCGCCATCTGTGGACCAATCGCAGAACTAGGCGGTGAAGCCAGCCAATACGGGCCGCGCCGCCATCTTGGATATGGGCCGGCAGGCTGCGACGCGTCGAGCGCCACACAAACACACATCTCGGAATCAAGGAAATTATGGGTGGCACGCTGCCGGCGGTGTTATTACAAGCGGTCCTCCAGCGGCCTGCCCACACTGGACTCCAGCAGGTAATTTTAAGCGAGTGTATCTAGTGTTATAAGGTGTGTGAGGGTAGCATCTTAGCCTCGGGAGCCAGCGAGCCCCCGCTTCAACGTCACGCATCTGCTCAGTCCTGCGTCCTCGCCGGGACCACCACTCCTCCTCCTCCTCCTGATGATCCTCCCCCTCCTCCTCCTCCTCCTCCTCCTCCTCCTCTTCCTCCTCCTCCTCCTCCTCCTCCTCCTCCTCCTCCTCCTCCTCCTTCTACCTCCTCTGCTCCCTTCTGCGGTCTTTCCCTAGTCTCCTCTCTCGCTCCACAAGAATTTCCACAGGCCTAGTTGTCTGCTATGCCAGAGATAATACATCAAAAATTGATTAAATGTCAACTGGGGCGGCTCATACTCACGCACGCACGCTCGACCCACTCAAAATACGACTCGTTCTAAACGCATGTTGGAAACCAAGTGAAGGAACAAATGCCTGAGTGCCTGCATGATGCCACAAGATTCCAAGAGGCGCAGTTCGATCCTCCGCCCAATAAAATCCCGAAATTTGTTTACCCAACTCGTTATTTCGTTAGCGATGTAATTAACAGCGACTCATGTCCCATCGATTTTTTTTCGGTCATGTGCCACTACTTTTGTTTCTTGACATTTTTTTTTTCCAGTTTCTCGGTGTTGTTTCGAGGTTGGTACACAGCAGGTGGGGCGTTTGGCTTCTTCGGGAGACTGTCTCTTCCTTCATAACCTTCAAACTTTGTTAGACGGGCTTTGACAGACAGTAGAGAGAGGGCGTCAACACTGCAGTCTGTTCCATTTTGTTTCATTATTTCTAAGGAGACTAAAATGTTGAAACTCTTTCTAAATAATTCAGCAAATAACACAAAATAATAAAATGAATTTCTATTCATGAATTTTCAACATGAATAGGTTTTATTTGATTTTCTTTTAGGCGTAATATACGCTGATAATTATTTACAATTCATAACAGGTCTTATTTTTTAATTTTAAACCACTGTAAAATTCACACTAAATCAGGGATAAATTCCTCTTAATCTTCAAATTAAGTACTTAATTCCTAACAGCATAAACCGCAACAATAACATAAAATAAATATACTAAAAATACCGCTTGAATTACCGCCGAGTCACGCCATTTGCCGCACTCTTTCCACTAAGCGGCTTGCGAGGTTAGCGCGCACTGTCTTTACACCTCCGTTTATCGTTATATAAATTCGACAACGTCTTATATATGCTGTTTGATCAACCTAAAAGCGTCAAAATGCACTCGGCAGACCATATAGAGCGTAATAAGGAGGACGGCACGCAAAATGGTCGTTGGAAGGAGTGAGCGGACATGACGGGGCTAGCGGGACTTGCAAATGGCGAAGCGCCTGGCTCCTCCCGCTCGCTGGCCGCCACTATTCTCTATCACGTTATTTCACTACTCGTTCTATCCACATTGAAACAAATACATTTTCTACGTGTTTGTTGTTTGTTTATAAATACAGATCCATCACACATTCCTAGTTAAACGCTCTCCGCCTGCCACAAAAGACTGGATTTAAATAATAAAAACGTCTCAATGTTTCGTATTTTGTTTTCACGTTATTTTTTTTTTACTCACGATGTTTCGATGCGCACAAAAGATCAATAAAAAAAATATGACCACATGGCCAGCATCCCGACGTGCGTGTAAGGTAGCCACGTAAACCACGTAAACTGGCTGAAAAAATATAACACAGTAAACCCGGCGGCCGCGGTCATCTCTCTAGGAGGCGTATCTGATTTGGGGAGATGGAGGGTGGTGGTGGTAGACTAAGCGGCGAGGTTTGGGGTTTAGACAGGCCTGAATTGGGGGATATATAGGCCTAGTGATTGGTGAGTGGGCTTAGTTTTTAGGTGGTCAGTATCGCAGTGAAAGGGTTATTGCCGGCACTTGCGAGCAGTCTGCTCTAGTACGGGTGTGTGTGCGGTGAGAGGCAGAGTCCTAGTCTAGGCCCACCAAGTCAGCCGCCTTTCCCGCTCCAAAGTCACTTCCCAGCTCCTCTTTTGAAAAATCCAGTACCGTCATTGGATTACTTGCGAGTGATTCCATAGTGCTAAAACTACAATCGGAAATTAACGAGTTCAATTTCGCCTCAAGACCAAAGAAGAAACTAGAATCAGATGTGAAAATAACCAAACTTTTTACACACTAGCGGCAGCATTCTCCTGACGCGAGAGTTTAGCGGCGGCGACCGCTAGTGCAAGAAGTCTGGGTGAAATTCTCTCCAAATTTTATTTAAGCAGACTTCATATACGACATTTCACGCTAATACACAGCTTGGGCACCGAGAGAGAGAGGCATGTGTGAATCCCAACACCTCAGAAGGCTGGAAAACGCCAAGGAAACACTGTTATTTAGTCGGTAAGTAGATCCCGGGGGGCAAGTAGACGGTGTAAAGCAAGAATGACACTCCATGTTTCGCAGCGGCAGCGCTGGTAGCGGCGCTCCCCAACTGTGTACCGCTCGAAGCCGTCGTGTCGTTGAATATTGCACTCGGCTTGTCGTCGCTGTAGTCGGCGAGTCGTGGTCACTGTGGAGGTGATTTTAACCTGGTCGTACGCAGACGCGTTTTGGGGGAGAGGTTGCAGAAGGTATGGGAGGAGATGTGAGGGCCCAACACAACCCACCGTCACCACAACCACCATCACCACCACCACCACCACCGCCACTATCACGGTCCTGGCCACGACACACACTCACACACGACACATTCACACGACCGGATTGGATGAAGGAGTAGGCGTGGGGGTAATGTGGGGGACTTGGACATACTCCCCGCCCCCTTTTCCTCCTTCTCCCTCCCTTCACTCACTCTATCGAAGCACTGAGAGCTAACTAACTCGCCTTGGTTCGAAATCCTCTGTATATATCGCACACACACACACACACTCAGTCTGGTGGCTGGGGTAGTCACCGAGCCTTTGCGAGTGGATGTCGGAGAGGGGGCTGGAGGTGGCGTGGTGGCAGTGGTGGTGGAGGTGGTGGTGGTGAAGGTAATGATACTGCTGGTGGTGGAGAGATGATGATGGAGGGAGGGGAGCAGAGGGAGGGATAGGTGCAAGGGGAGGATGCATACCGGGTAGGACGTCAAGAGAAATGGGGGGAAGGGGGTCCGTCGCGCAAATGAAAGAATGAGAGAGAGAGGGGGGGGAGGCAAAAGAGAGAGTGAGTGTGTGAGAGAAGGAAAGGGGGAGAGTTGCGCAAATACTTGAGAGAGCTTAGAATGATGGCCGCCCCCCCACTGCCCCCCAAACTCAACCCCTTCCTTCCTTTAACCCCTCCACAAATACCCCCTACCTTCACTCACTTTACCTCTTTCATTCCCCTCTCCCTTCTTCCCCTCCCCACGTAAGGTTGGTAAGGGACATTGAGGCCTAATACTCATGTAAGTGTCTCCACTCACCTCAGTAGTGCCTGTGGTATTGCATCTTGCTACTTCACCACCTCACTTTAATCTCTCAGAAGGGGACGGGGTGGTTGAGAACGAGTGGAGGGAAGCTCAAATTAGCTTCTTTATTTGAGTTTTCGCAACAGAAGGTAATTTCTTAACATTAGGGCAAGCATATGGGGAAGGAGAAAGGTCCACGGGAGGGGCAAGAGGCGTTTTTTAGGGCACCGACGAGTAAAAGTAATGAGTCAAATATATATATATATATATATATATATATATATATATATATATATATATATATATATATATATATATATATATATATATATATGTATATATACATATATATATATATATATATATATATATATATATATATATATATATATATATATATATATATATATATATATATATATATATATATTTATGTGTGTGTGTGTAAATGCATCCACAGAACAATGTATGTATTTGCATTTAGTGATTCACTTACCAATGAATCACTTAACAGTTTGGAAAGTAAAGGCAAAGGTGTTTTGGGGTCTTGGCAAATCTTTGTGAAAATAAATTCAACTGTGTAAAGGGGTGAGCGCTCCAAGACACGTTCCTCACCGAACGTGAAATTCCTCAACGCCGGAAACATGTCTAGTTCATCAAGGTTCGGTCTCCTCGCCTGGATTTATTTACGCTTTTCGACACCTATTTGGTCACCGCCACTGGGTACATTTTTTTAATTCCCTTTCCAGGGAGACACGCAGTGCGACCTCAAGCACGTAAGGAGTTACTAGAAGTTGAAAATAGTGGCGATCGAACTCGGAATTCTATCTTGCTGTATAACCTAGTCATGTAGCCATTGGGAATCTATCTTACTTATTAGCTTATCGCCCTGACTCACTCAATTCTTCTCTGATTCCTATACGCATTTTTACCTTTCTCTTTGCTTTCCTTCTTCCCTTTTTTTTTTTTATCCCATTTACAGTTGGATGTAGCGCTAACTTCTTAATGCATATTACGCATACATTTGGGAATTGGTAAAGCGTTGTTTATTTATTTATATATTTAGCTTTATCTGGAGTTTATGCCCCTCGCTTGTGTTTACAAACAGGATCAGGTATGCTTGGGTGAGCACGGATGCTTCCGTGATTTAAGTGCAGTATTAAATGCGTCAGAATATAATAATCAAGGTGAGACTATCTAGGGATTTAGCTAGCTAAACGTATAATGTATATAATAATATATAATAATATATATATATATATATATATATATATATATATATATATATATATATATATATATATATATATATATATATATATATATATATATATACGGTACATACGTCATTAAATGTAGTTGATATATTACTATATTTATTACTATTTTATTTTATTAATTTTTTATTTTTAATATTATTAGTTCTATTGTTATTATTTTTATTATTACTATTGCTGTTATTATCAGTTCTTATATTATTATCATTGCTATTATTATTAGATCTATTATTATTGTTTTAAATTATTATCAGTCTAAATACAGAAGTTGCAGTAATCCGGATTAATAGATTGTCTATAATAATTTAACAATTTGCTCGAATAATTATTTATTTTCCTCTTCGAAACTTAGAAGCGAAAATGGCGAACAAAAAAATTTAAATTTGCGCACTCTTAAATAAAAAAAAAATATTATAAATTGGTAAAGATTTTTTTTACTTTTATTTCACAGGAGGCGGAATAAACTTCGTTTCTTCTTAAAATATTTATAACACTACATCACCATCAGTGTTTCAACGAAAGAAAAAATTCTGATGATGGTGATTGAATTTTCACCGCCATGTTGATGATTATGTTGCAATAAATACATACATACATATATATATATATATATATATATATATATATATATATATATATATATATATATATATATATATATATATATATATATATATATATATATATATATATATATATATATATATATATATATTACTTTTAAATTGGAGATTCATAGGACATAATTTTTTAAAGACGATCGTGTAAAAAAAAAATTATTTTTTTTGACCAAACCCAAGTTAGAATCCTTACATAACCTAATTTAACATTGCGTAATTTTTTTTAGTCAGATTTTAAGGAATGTAATATAGATCAGTTTAAATTTATTTATGAGTGCTGGAAATCAATAAGATATATATTTTTTCGTTATGTTCAGATGGATTTTAGCAGGTTCATGGCATAAACAAATTTTCACTCTGCTTAATCGACGGAATAGATTTTCCTTTTTGGTATAAATTGCCGGATATATATATATGTATATATATATATATATATATATATATATATATATATATATATATATATATATATATATATATATATATATATATATATATATATATATGCTTGTTAGGGTTACTGCAATTTTTCACCGTTTTGCAAATTTATTCTTTAATGAATTATTGTTATAAATTTAAGCTCTATAATTTTACTTGCAGTTAAAATTAGCCTTTTGACATTAATGAAACTGAAGACGGTCACTGTAATGCTGTGAAAAGTAAACCATCGAAAATTTCCCAATATAGATTTACATAAGCTCACACTGAAACCCAAAATTAACTGAAGATGTGACGATAACGCTAGCGCAATCCGAAATATCGAAATATAACTTAGAAGAACTTTTCAAAGTGTGTGTAACTAAGATCTGCTCAGCCATGATAACAATATTATTACCGATGTTATCATTAACATTTCCGTAGGTAAATATAATAAAAAAAATTGCTATATTGATAATATTAATTCTACTATTAAAATCAAAATTGTAACACATGTTGCAACATCAGGAAATGTCAACGATCCCAAAATTACTTGTTTTATGGAAAGATAAACAATATAAACAATAGGTAGCAAAGGATAACTAGCATTTATCACTATCAAATAATGCAATATCTACACAATATAAATTGCTTCCGTAAGCTGCTCTCTCACTTTCTGTTTGTCTCACCCTCTCTCTTTCTCTCTCTCTCTCTCTCCCCTACTCTCAAAACACACAGGTAATCACTGCGGATGCGACAATAATCGCTTGTGAATACCATGATAGAGAGAGAAAAATTGAACGAGAGTATACCCCAGTCATCAGACTGATCAGCATCACTCGTAAAACAGCAGACAGAAGCGCAAGTCTGCTCTCTCGCTGACGTTACTGGTTATGCGATGGACCAGCCTGTGATGCCTAGCATTCAGCCTCACCTTTCGTAGCGATATATATATATATATATATATATATATATATATATATATATATATATATATATATATATATATATATATATATATATATTCGTTTTTCTCTATTTAGTCTCTTCTGTTGCTGTATTTCTTGTTCGTGAGATATCTCTTTTACTTTATTTTTTACCTTCTTATTTTTCTCATTTTCTTATTTCTTTCTTCCTCTTCTCATTATTATTATTATTATTATTATTATTATTATTATTATTATTATTATTATTATTATTATTATTTTAATTATTATTATTTTAATTATTATTATTATTTTAATTATTACTATCATTATTATTTTTTTATTGTTAATAATATTATTATTTAAGGTATTATTCAGCTCATTTTAGCTGAATTTTTCATTTAACTTTTTTCATTGTTTTTTTTCCATTTAATTTTCTGGTTCTTCCTCCTCACAATATTATTCTCATTAGGCGACGATAGTTGACAACAGTTTTTCGAGTTTTTTTTTTTAAACTACTATGAAAAATTATATCCACCTTTTAACTCCATTCTCTCGGGAAATAATTGAAAAAACTGACAATCTTGAAGGAGCTGATTTTGTTTTCTTTTTTTTCTGATTCTCTCTCTCTCTCTCTCTCTCTCTCTCTCTCTGTCGGGAGGATGTTGCAAGATTACCTTTTAGGACTATATAATGCTACGGTGAGGAGAAATGTTTCGTGGCCATTAGTCTCCACCGATGTTTTGCCGGAAGCCATTTTTTTCGGTAGCCTAGATTATTTTTATAACTCTTAATGACGTATTATTATAAATATTAGAGGCGTTTTATCTCATAATTATATTTTTCATACTACAAAAAATAAACGTAATGGCTTTGTCGATTATTTTTGAAACTCAGTATATATTACAAAAGTTTTCCTTATCAACGATTCTTTCTGAAAAAAAAAATAAACTCATGTGTGAGAAAGAAATAGTTTTAAGACGTTTCTTGGCTGATATGATGTTATTTGACTTAAAAAAACATTGAATATTAATACTTTTGTGTATATATTCAAAAATATTTACATAGAGTATTACAAGACTGCCAACATTATGTATTCTTAAAGCCCCATAAAAGGGTCCATGAATGGTTACTTTAAGTTCTTTAAAAACTTTGTAAAGGATGGTATTTAGATGGCCAAGGAGAAGCTTCTGCAAGATAGACAGGGGGTTTCTTAAGGATTTTAAGATATTCTTAAAAAAAAGAGGGGGGATTACAGTGTATGGGTCGTTAACCACAATAGAAGTAATAATGAAGTCACAGTTTTACTTGTTGCAGCCACTTAGGAGGAATTAGGTGAAGCTGCAGTAAAGAGTGTGTGTATTTAGTGTCCAAGAGGAACATCATTTATTATTTGATAAAGAGGACGTAATTATTTTTGAAAGAGCAATTAGCTTCAAAAAATTATTTGGGGATACTGAAGAATATTTTAGCGAAAAGATTCAGAGAAAAAAATCAGCGAAAAGATTCAGCGAATTTTCATATATATATATTTTTTAAGAGTATCCAGTGGTGTTGAAAAGAACATCTGAAGATAATTTAAAGTGTTCCCTAACACGGGTGTTGAAAGTCACTTATAGTTCTTTGAGATGCTTAAAAGGATTCACGTAAAGTTTTACTGCATAAAAATGAAAAGGAAGGGTGTTATTAAGGAAGGAAGGCAAAGGGGAAGAGATCAGGAAATGCTGTAAAGGGATACAGTTAAGGGGTGAGAGCGACCGGGAAATGCTGTAAAGGGATGCAGTTAAGGGGTGAGAGCGACCGGGAAATGCTGTAAGGGAAACACTAAGAGGAGTGATATGATTAAGGGGGTGTAGGAGGCTGTGAGCGTAGCTAAAGAATGAAGGAAAGAATAGTGGTCAAGGGAAAATGGAAAGTAAAGGGAAGCGAGGAAGTAACTGTAGCGTAGAGGTGTTGCTAAGGGAGGAAGGTAAGGGGTGAAGGTGAAGTAGGAATAGGTAGGGAGTGTAGCTAAGGGAGGGGATAAAGGGGTTATCTTCTTCATGCGCTTCCATTGCTCCTTCAGCTGTGACTTATTCAGTCTAAGATAACCGAGAGAGAGAAACTGTGTCATCGACTCTCTCTCTCTCTCTCTCTCTCTCTCTCTCTCTCTCTCTCTCTCTCTCTCTCTCTCTCTCTCTCTCTCTCTCTCTCTCTCTCTCTCTCTCTCTCTCTCTCACTCTCTCTCACTCTCTTTGTCTCTGTCCCTGCCTCTGTCTGTCTCTCACTTTCTTGCTCTCTCTCTCTCTGCTGGTTTGTACACAGGAAGGGACAGAAAATTCCCCTAGTATTAGTATATATACAGAAAAGGGACAATAACTTTTCCCTTGAATATACACCTGGTGGATAGGGCCATAATTCCTCCCTTATTATATACAATGGGTGGCCGTAACTTCTCTATGATAGGTATATGTACGCATGTATATATATATGTATGTATGTATGTATATATATATATATATATATATATATATATATATATATATATATATATATATATATATATATATATATATATATATATATATATATATTTATCGGTGTGTGCTGAAATTCTTTGTTTTTTTTTTTCCTGAAAAAAATAGACGAACTTCTCCGTTTTGCAATTTATTTTTTAAACTAATTTCATAATTCTTTAATCAGACATGATATTAATTGTAAAAAAAATTCTCTTCTCGCCTTTTTTTTCCAAGTTCCTGGGACTTTGGATTTGGGATTTGGTAAGTCGCCTTTAAAAGATTGTGGGTATTTAGAGTTTTCTGATTCCTTCCTTGGTTTCTTCTTCATCATCTTCTTCCCTCTTTTTCTCTCTAGTGTTCGTCTTTATTCATTTAGGGGAAGTCAATCTCTCTCTCTCTCTCTCTCTCAATCTCTCTCTCACACACACACACACACACACACACACACACACACACACACACACACACACACAGATAGGATGGATATGGCGGATGATGAGATTGAGGATGAGAACGAAGAGGAGTAAGTGGAAGAGGAGGAGGAGGAGAAGAAGGAAAGGGAAGAAGAGGATGATCAGGAGGAGGAGGTACAAGTCGGAGATCCTGGGAAGGCTTAGGTTTTGATCAAAGGGGCAGGAGAGAGAGGTTAAGAAATTGACCTGGAACCTGTAAGATTTAGCACCATTTGAAGCTGAGGGAAATTATTAAGTGTGGCGCCCAGGGCAGAACGAGTTCAAACGATAATAAACAGTTTTTTATCGGTATCTAACTTTTGAATCGCAAAATTTCGTAACACAAAACTTATCAGTAAATGATCAGAAGCACGTTTGCCAGAGTTATCTACGTTGTATCTTTGTTTTTTTTTTGTTTTCCGAGGGAACTGAATACTTAGTGTAGTTAGGTTGGTCAAACTTCCCCCCCTCCCTCTCTCACTCATATCTTTCTCCCTCTCTCACTCCTATCTCCCTCCCTCTCTATTCTTTGAACTTTTTCCTTTCTCCACCCCATCTATTTCTTTATTTCATCAACCCTCTCTTCGTCCTATTCTAACTCTTTTAGCCCCTTATTAGTTTTCCCCTTTTTTTCCATCTCTTGCACCACATCTTTTCTCCTTTGCTTCTATTTCTCTTTCCATTCCTTCTTTATTCCTTCTTTTCTAATTTCCATTATTTCTTCTTATCTCTCACATAGTTTTTCCCTCGCTTTCTGTTTCTTACAGTTTCCTTACTTCATGTATCCAGTTCTCACAACGTTTCCTCTTTATCTTCTACTTTTCTTCTTGTTTGCATTCTCGTCTTCTTCCCTCTGTTTCTACGTACTTTCTTACATTCTGTCTTCCTCTTAACATCCTTAACTTCCTTCACATTTCTTAACTTCTACAACATACTTCCTCTTTTTTTTTTTTTTACACAGGGTTCTCTCTCTCTCTCTCTCTCTCTCTCTCTCTCTCTCTCTCTCTCTCTCTCTCTCTCTCTCTCTCTCTCTCTCTCTCTCTCTCCTTATCCTCTTTCAATTCTTTTTTCATTCCCTCCCTCTATTTCATCTATCTTCCACCCGTCCTTCTGCTTCTCATTAAAAATTTCTTGATTGTTTTCGTTATTTGTTTCTCATTAATTCACAATTTTCAGTTTGTTTATTACCTCCCTATGCTTTTTTTTTTTTTTGCCATTTCTTATCTAGTATTTTAAATTTTCCTTTGCTTCTCACCTATGGCTTTTCTGTTTGCATGCCATAATTCTTTTCCTTTTCTTCTTCTTCGTTTTCTTCTTCTTTTTATTATTATTATTATTATTATTATTATTATTATTATTATTGATCGTCTTTCACCTTCTTGTCTTGATCCTTCTTTACTCTCAACTCCGTGCCTCGTTTCCCTAATTTTCTCCTGTTTCTTTGATTCTCTGTCATATTCTTATTAACACTCTTTTGCCCTCACCGTATATTTATTCACTCACTTTTTCGTTTTGGCTCACGTGTCCATTCCTCATCGCCTTCCTACCCCTCCTTTTTTTCCTTCTCGACCTCTTGCTCCTACTCCACACTCACGTTCAAGCCCTTCACTTACCCTTCCTCTCTCTCTCTCTCTCTCTCTCTCTCTCTCTCCTCCGGCCTCCAAATTTGCCTCCTCTCCCAAGATGGTATTGGCAGCAATAAACCACAACACCCATTTATTAATAGTTTTATCTCCCAGGCAGTGTCAATTTATTGTCAGAAATGTAAGACGTATATAGTTTATCGTAGAAAACATGTATAATTTTCATACGTCGCTCAATAAAACCAGTTTGTATACAAGTGAAAGGGAGATAAAAGGCGATTCATCAATTAGAAAATCATTCGGGTCCCTGAAAGCCTCAAAGAGCTGTACAACTGCAGTTTCAAGATCTTGCAAAATCAAATTTTTTTTTCTGGCTCAGCAACTCTTCAACTCTTGGAAGCCCGGGTACTTGCCAAGACACTTGATCCTTCTTTGGATCAAACCTGATTACTTCTTATTTCCCCTAGGCGCTGTAGGACCTATGCGAATTTATTGCTACACAATAATCTGAATAATAATAATAATAATAATAATAATAATAATAATAATAATAATGAAGAGTGAGATATATTTCTAGTGTAATCTTCCTGTGAAGGATATATCCCCTCAGAAGTACCCATCGCAGGGAGGCATTCCTTGAAATATTCCCCACAAGATGCAATCATTTTGTACGAGAAATAATTGCATATATATATATATATATATATATATATATATATATATATATATATATATATATATATATATATATATATATATATATATATATATGAATATATGTATATATATTAAAAATATTACTATGACAAGAAGTGCATCATTTAAATAGCCATAAATCGAGGCGTTCAGACACTGCAACCATAAAAATACTTGCCATTTAAAACTATGATATGAGCACAGTCCTGCTTAGGTGATTCATGAGAACACTTCAGCTAGATGGCAGAATCAAATTACAGTATACTGAATTGATGAATTTGTATCCAGCCCCTCTATATCACTTTCAGCCTCCCTCCCCCTCTCCTCCCTTCCCTACCTTGCTACCTATCTCCCTCCCTTTCCTCCCTACTTTCTTACCTATCTTTCTACGTAACTCCCTATCCCCCTCGAACCATTCCTTCTTTTTTACCTACTTTTCCTTCTCTCTTTCTACCTCCCTCTCTCCCTCTCAGCTTTCCCTACCGCCCTATGTGTTTACCTCACATCAAACATCCCTCTCTACGTTCCTCCCTTCCTACCTAATTTTGTCCCTTCTTAACTCCTTCCCTACATCCCTTACAATGTCCTCCTCTCTACCATCCTTCTTACTACGTTATCCTCTTCATCCCTCATTCCCTTTCTCCTTTACTATCTTCATATTTACCTCCTTTCCTACAGTCCTTTATACATACTTTTTTGCCATCTTTCTTAACAACTCTTCCCAGTTCTCTTCCATCTTTCTCCATCCCTATTTGTCTTCCTTCCACTTTCACTCACAGGTAATCACTTTCTCTTTTCCTCCCAATCGAATATTACTCTTCTTTACTACTTCCTTTTGAGGCATCCCTCATTCTCCTCTTTCCCTCCCACTCTCTCTCTCTTCTGCTACTCCATATCCTACTTTTACATTTTTTTGTCTTTAACAACCTTTTTTTTAACCATTCTCCTTCCTCTCTCCGACCGTCCCTCCATCTCCCTTCCTTCCTCTCCGCCCTTCCTCCTCTTAACTTCCCTCCCTTAACCTTCCTGCTTTTTCTAACTACACTCCCTCGGCTTCCCTCCCTCTTCACCCTTCCTTTTCATAACTTCCCTCCCTTAACCTCCCTGCCTCTCTCTAACTACACTCCCTCGCCTACCCTCCCTGCCTCCCTCTACCTAGAGCTGGGCCAGCGTCAGAGTGTTGAGAAGCACCAATGAATCTGGAGCAGATGCTCGCTATCACTACTGCTCACGTTATAGAATTTTGGAGTCGCTCCCTCGCTCTCACTCTGTTGCTCCAGTCACTGTTATTTCATTCTGCTAAAGATTCATGTTTGGCATGGGAACTGTTTGAGGGAATGTGTGAAGTGACGTGCGAGAGAGAGAGAGAGAGAGAGTGTGTGTGTATATATATATATATATATGTGTGTGTGTGTGTGTGTGTGTGTGTGTGTGTGTGTGTGTGTGTGAAAAATAAATTTTATCGCTTGTTACCCTTGTTTTCCACTCATATAGAGAGGAGAAATTGTGGGGTGGGTGCACAAGAGGAGCTTTCGTAAATGGGATGGGGCTGGCCAATGGAAGAATGTGGGAGGGGGGGGGGTGATGGTAAAACTAGCAAAAGAAAAAGAGAAGAGAAAGAGGATTAAGAAGATAAAATGAATAAGGACGGAATAGAAAAAAAAACAGAGGAAATGCGTGGTGGAAGGGGAAACATGAGGAAAGGGACACAGCGCAAAGGGAACAGGAAGGATGGAAGGGAGGAAGACACTGAGATGGGAAGGGAGAGATGCATGATGGAAGGAAGG
>NC_091327.1:16673338-16675838 GCF_038502225.1 Cherax quadricarinatus
AATTACTAGTGTTGTCAAGCCACTCGTTTAGGAGGTGGAGTTGGGTTAGCATGAAGGGTTTTGATGCCCGGGAAGGACTGATTAGCTTCTCACTGCACTGTGGAATACTCTGGTGAGTGTGGATGACGAAATGGCCGCAGAGAAATGCCTGGAGCAGAATCGTGCCTTTCCCTGGTCGTGGGAATGGAGGACACGAGAGGGGTAGGTCTCGTTTTATGGCCTAACCATCAGGAACTCATAGGCCTAGGCTAGGTTAGAGGGTTGGGGGATAGGAGGTGGGAGTACCCATGTGGAGGAGGGATGGGGGATTGTTGATGTGGGGTTTGTGTATGTGTGTGTGCGTGTGAGGAGGGGTATTAGCGGATGGTGTATCTACCTGGGGTAGAAGAGGAAGAGGAAGGAGGTGGGGGATGTGAGATGGATGCCGTATATCTCCAGCTAACACCAAACCATATATTTCTCTCTCGTTATCACCTTATACCCATTCACTGCTTTTAACGTAATTATTTTCGGTACTCCCACGCTCAGTATCGCACCGACCATATGGCAGTAGAAGTAAATATAGAAAAAACAATATTAATATCTGGCGATAGATGTGAAGTTCCTCCTGCCAGCTCAGCCACCAGCAGAGACTACAAGCCCCGCCCAGCTATGCCCGACTCAGGATTAACTTGCTGTACTCCCTTAGCCCAGTGACGGATAAATTCTTCTCACACATCATTCAGAGATTCTCTGCATGCGACTTTGATGGAGGACTACATAGTTCGATAATTATAAATATTGAATATATGGGAGTTTTTGCTTTTTGTTCAATAAATAATGAAAGGAGATGCATATTGATGCATTTATGCTGATCATTATTAGTATATATATTAAATAAATACTTTCAGTTGAATATCATAGCTAAATAAGAAGAGTAGCAGTGTTTACACAGATAAATGAGGTTTAATTTGTAATTATCATTATACTTTATTGTCTTATAAGCAAAATAATCAACACATACAATTAATTAATAGGAGGAAATATTTGAATTACTCCAAACGAAGAAATATGTATATATATATATATATATATATATATATATATATATATATATATATATATATATATATATATATATATATATATATATATATATACATACATACATTACATACATATATATGCAGAGTATTATACAACATTTCTGTACTGTTTGCTAGGTGCAAAATCTTTGTGAGAAGTAAAATGGATACAACCTTATATTAACTGTTTCAGACTATGTTATTATTATTTAATAATAATAATATATATTATTATTTTCATAATTATTATAATAATAATAATAATTCTTTTTTTCCATCAGTGTTAATATAAATTGAAAATTGTTGTTACAATTTTTTTAATTTAAAATTTACTTCTCATTTTTAATATTATATATATATATATATATATATATATATATATATATATATATATATATATATATATATATATATATATATATATATATATGATATTCAACTGAAAGTATTTATTTCTGTGTTACTGCAAGTAATTACTTGGGTATAATTTTAGGCGTAGAGATTATTTTCATGCTGTATCTTTTTTTTTTAATAATAAATTTGGTGTAATTTGATTTTAAACTGCACAATAATTTTTTTACACTTAATATGATATTTGATTCAATTGCAACCACTTTCTCAGTGAAGGAATAATTTTTATTAGCTATTATTATTATTATTATTATCATTATTATCATTATTATTATTATTATTATTATTATTATTATTATTATTATTTATATTATTATTATTATTATTATTATTGTTATTATTATTATTATTATTATTATTATTATTATTATTATTATTATTATTATTATTATTATTATTATCATTATTATTATTATTTATATTATTATTATTATTATTATTATTATTATTTATATTATTATTATTATTATTATTATTATTATTATTGTTATTATTATTATTATTATTATTATTATTATTATTATTATTATTATTATTATTATTATTATTATTATTATTTTGGAAAATGCTGAACCGGGATTGGTCATGTATCGGATGCTGGGTGATTAGTAATCATGTTTCGTCCAAGACAGACGAGAGTAGTTTCAGTTTCTTGAATGGAGAGTCGCTCAGCAGCACCACTGAGCCCCCGCTTTGACCTGTTTAATAACCTTTGTGCACTGATTCTTTCGCAACCTGTAAATACAGACACTTTTCATCGTACTATTTACACTGAGACATCCTTCTTTTCTAATTCTTATTTTATTATATACATTTTTCAATGGTTTCCTTATTTTCTTGCTTTCTAACTCCTTCCAATGAGAGAATGTTCGGCGCTTAGCCAGTGTTGCAACCTTTCAAACATGTAAAATTTCTAACTCTCAGACATGAAATCTTTCAGGTTTTCAGACACGCAGCTTTTCAGGCTTTCAGTCTCTCTTTTGCAATTAATATTTTTTTAAATCTGGTATCCATTCTGTTGCAAG
>NC_091327.1:16678338-16680838 GCF_038502225.1 Cherax quadricarinatus
CACACTCCCGTCTACAACCTTATTTAGCGCTTCCTTCCTCTGCTCTTAACTTTCCACTGTCACACTCGGTTCAGCGTGCTCAATACAGATGTCTGAAGCATTACACTGCATGTACAACCAGCGGTAAAAAGCAACATTTCTCTAACACAGAGTCTTGACGGAGATCAGCCTCCCCACAGCCCACCTCACACCGTGCCTGACAAACATTTCAAACCCACTGACGCACGCTGCTTCTGCAGGGAGAAAGAAAGCCATATACGCCCCGGCTATATTTAAATGCACGCGTAATATTCGCCCCAAAACACACACATATACACACCGGCGCACTGAGTATTCAAACTGCAGAGGGTTTTCCAGAGTTGCACTGCTGGATGCTATTTCTAATCGTCTTGAAAGATCTTCCCAGGGTTGTTGCCCATCACAAGAGAGGCAGGGTACTCGCTAGTAGGCTAATCATGTCCGCCTGTGGACGGTCTGGGCAGCGGCAGACAGCTCCTGGTGTGTCGGCTTTATATTATCAGCGCAGCTAAAGCATGGCAATCAGGTGCTTGAGCAAGAGACGCTCAGCATGACAATCAGATTCTTCGTTAACCAGCTCTGAGCATACGTATCTAGGTGACGTACAATATTTACTCTAGAT
This sequence comes from Cherax quadricarinatus, assembly GCF_038502225.1. NCBI lineage: Eukaryota > Metazoa > Arthropoda > Malacostraca > Decapoda > Parastacidae > Cherax > Cherax quadricarinatus. The sequence goes on from NC_091327.1 coordinate 16,678,979, forward strand.
TGTGTGACTTCTGGCATGGATGGCATGCACCAAGATTCTAAAAATATATACGAGAAGAATGGAATTAATTTAACTGGCATGAAACTGCCGAAATTGCTTGATCAACAAACGGTATGTTGCTCTTGGTCGTGTCTGCATTGAGAGGATGACTATATATTTTTTTAAGTTAGTATACATTTGGCGTCGAATGTTCAAGATATCTTAATCTGTTTCGTTTAATAAACATTTATTTTGAAAAGTTAAGTATACTTTAGTTTAAGTTAATGTACATTAGTCTGGTTAGATTAAGATATATTATGTCTAGGTAATATAAACATAGTTTGCAAAGATAAGGATGTATTATATAAACTTAATTTGCGAATCATATATCTTGCATTGTGGTGCAATTGATTTCATTGTTATCGTACCCCTTTGGGCCTCACTTAATTTTGTCTGATAAATTTTGAGGTTTATCTGAGCAGTGATTTAAAATTTATGCGAGTGCAATATAGTGAATGATAATCAAGAGAATTTTGTTGTTGTAAAAAAGTGTAAATATAATGCAGTTACCTTAAAAACATCTCAAACAGAAAAGCTTCTCAATAATTAGGAAAAACGATGACGAATTACTGAGACATCTTGAAATTATTACATATTCAAGAATCAGTTTATCATAAATAAAAATATTCAACAATCATTTTATCATGAAAAAAAAAAAAAAATTGTGCATGCATACTTTGTGCACTCGCCAAATGAATACAAGAAAATACCAAAATAATTGAAAATAATGTGAAGAAACTGGCTTAAAAATCCTGCACAGTATTGAACTTTATCCAAATTGGAATTGAGTGTTTTGGTAAATTTTCTGGTGTGGCTGCAGTTGGGCAGAAAAGTGGGAGAAAAATATTCAGAAAATAAATAAATCGAAGATAATGAGACGAGGGAGAAAACAGGTGGGAGATAAGTAGAGAAAATAGGAACAGAGGAGCGAAAAAGAAATGTAGGAAAAGTTTAAATAAAGGGAAGGATGAGAATATGAAACAGGGGGAAAAAAAGGAGATTTAAAGGTGATGTAAGCAAGGGAGACAAGTCAAGAGGGGGTATGAGGGAGGTAGAGCAGCTGTGTGTGAGAGAGAGCGGGAGGGAGAGAGGGAGAGAGTGGGATGTCTAAGGAGTTGGATGGGAAGAAGGGGCAGTGAATGGGGAAGGTAAGGGAAGGCGGATGGGGAATAGGAAGGGGAGATGGAAGGGGAAGGGGAAGAAAGGGGGGGAAGGGAAGGGGGGGTTACCTCGTTGTGGACACTGGTATTACGCCCAAACTTAAGGTTGTGAGCCCACTCAAACGTGACTAGAATGTAGCATGTATCTGCTGCTGTTCCTCCTTCCCTCTGTATATTTCCCTCCCACCTCTCTCTTTCCTCCCCATATCTCCCTCCCTCCCCATATCTCCCCCCCTCTCCATATCTCCTCCCCTCCCCATAATTCCCCTCTCTCCCCATATCTATCCCCCACTATATATTTTCTTCCTTCTCAATATCTTCTTTCTTATATCTCCCTTTCAATATCTCCCTCTTTTCCCCCTGTCTCCTCCCTAACCATATCTCCTTCCCTACCTTCTTCCATCCTCCTTCTCTCCCTAAATCTTACTACTTTACTTTTTCACTCTTTTTATCCACTTGCTTCCATCCCACCTCTTCCTTTACCTCTTCTCCTGTCTTTTCTACTCTGCTCTCCTGCTTGTCTTAATTCACCTCTCCCTGCTTTACCTCAGTTCTTGTTTTATTCTCTTCCCATCAAGGTTTTTCATAACTTTTTCTCTTCTATGCTTCACTGTAAAGCTCTATTTTCTCTCATTTGTTCTGCTTCTCCTCTTCTCCTTCT
>NC_091327.1:16685838-16720838 GCF_038502225.1 Cherax quadricarinatus
ATCGTTGAGATGTCTTAGTGACAGCGGTTTCTGGGCGTTGGAGGGAAGGATGGTTGAGTTGGAGTTTGAGTTGACTTGGATGTGTTCTGTGGGGAAGGAGAAACTCCACTGTTTGTGTGACCAGGAAAGAATAATCAAAAGACGGAGCAATATGGGGGAGCAATCAGGAGTAAACACATGACTGAAATATGGTTGAATTATTTTTTCGTTGTGTGTGTGTGTGTGTGTGTGTGTGTGTACTCCGAGCATAAAAAACGAGAGAGAGAGAGAGAGAGAGAGAGAGAGAGAGAGAGAGAGAGAGAGAGAGAGAGAGCTTGCCCATGTGCTCGTTTACGGTTTATTTTCTATCTTTCGCTTCCTTTTCGGGTTTAAAGTTGATCGCCTGGTAGGGGAAACGCGACTTTAAAATTCCCTTTTACGCCCCCGATCCCCCCCCCCTTTTTTTTTTCTTTTAAGGAAAGGGAGGGTTAGGACATAATCCTTAAATAAAGATAAATAATAAATATAAATAATAAAGGCATAAATCCGTTATCACACACTTGCACACAAACACGCACGCACACACACACACACACACACACACACACACACACACACACACACACACACACACACACACACACACACACACACACACACACAAGTGGAGGTAGTATGGCGCGCTGCCAAGAGGGTCGCACAGTAGTGGAGGATAGACTGAAGGTTGGTACCAAGCTCATATATTCCTTTTGAGAAATCCTTCTACCTCCTATCATCAATGTTTCTTTCCCTACCCGCACCCACTCCAACACCTTCCATCTTGCAGCTTCACTCCCTCGACAAATCGAGGTAGTAGTAGAGGAACTTCGAAGGGATCCAGTGACTCCCTGGGAGGCGGAAAATCCCGAAATATCTCCCGAGGATGATGAGGAACTTCATCAAATGTCGTATCCATAATCGTCGGAACTACTTCTCATCGTTAAAAGTGCTGGCGGACAAGAAACTGGTCCCATTCAGCTCTGCTCTATTTTTCCCAATATTGTGAGTTCATAATAAGAGATGCACTTACAGGCAGCACGTAAATACGGGTAACATAACGACATATGCGAGGTTCGTGCAGTGAAAGATTCACCTGAAGAGTAATGTTACAAACAATACAGTTTATCGGAGATTAAAGTTTACAAAAGTAAGTAGTATTGTGGTGCATTTGTCATTCACTTGAAGGTACAGACTAACAGGTAGACTAACAGGTAGACCACGTGACTAAACCTGGTATCTCATCACCTGCTCAACATTTAGTTCATTAAGTATACAGAATATATCCGCACAAGAGCGGAAATACCGTAACACGGAACACTCTCCCTTTAGTTGCGTCGCGCTGAACCTCAAACGAACAAGTGTCTAGCGATAACCTCCGAAAGTGTGTGATTACTTTTTGTTTGTCCGGTGATAAATTAACACACTGAAGCTCACACTCAGTGTGTCTGTAAGATATTGTATTAATGCACTCGGATTCTCCCACAGTGTCAACGGTGTACTACATTATTACACTCAGGCTCCCCCACAGTGTTTACGGTGAATTACATTAATACACTCACGCTCTCCTACAGCAAGTCAACGGTGTATATTTTATTAATACACTCAGGTTTTCCCACAGTGTATTACTTTAATACTCCAGACTCTCCCTGCGTGAAACTAACCGGGCAATGAAGCAGAGGCTAGAGACTTAGAACCAACGGGAGCAAGGTAGAGGCGGGTGTTCTTGTGTGGCTCGCACTGCCGTAGTGGCTGCTGCTTGTGCACCACCCACACCAACAACAAGACACAGACACACATACACACACACACACACAGGGGCTGCCAGTGTTGAAGCACCAGCAGCTGGGACCCCAACCTTCACCACCACCACCACCACACACCGCCGCCGCCATCACCCCCACCACTATCCTACTAACCCCCAACCCCCAGAATCCTTCCCTCTCTGCCTCCTACCAGACGCCTAGGCAGCGTTCACCTCCCTCCCCAACACTCCACACGCCACCTTCCACGCCTCTCCAACTTACGCAGCTCAGGGATCTTCGCCGTTAAGCAGCTGGTTCGTAAGGGTGGTTTTACAAGTTTTCCGACCCCCACCACCACCACGATTCACGACCCGGTGATTGGATTTTCAGCCTTATAGTAAAGGTGCTCAAAGTCTTCACTTCTGTAAATCGGAGGTGAGAGGATAGGGGGTAAAGGGAGAGGGAGAACAGCGGTCTAGTAGGTGGGTGTTGTAGGGGGGGGGATGAATGGTTAGTGGTGTGAGGGAGGGGTTGTGAAGGGGCAGGGGGAGGGGTTAATGGTTAAGGGGGAGGGGGTAGGAACAGCTGGTGGCAGACAGAGAATACTCAACTCTTACATTTTCTTGATTGGTTTTCTTAGCCATAAATTAATTAAATTAATTGAATTAGGATATTTCTCCTTTTCTTACTTTAATTTCGTAAAAGACCTTTCATCTTTATCTGCTTTTTTTGTTTTGTTTCCTCTGCCACAAACTACTGCTGATGCCACTTTCTTTCTCTCTCTCTCTCTCTCTCTCTCTCTCTCTCTCTCTCTCTCTCTCTCTCTCTCTCTCTCTCTCTCTCTCTCTCTCTCTCTCTCTCTCTCTCTCTCTCTCTCTCTCTTTCTCTCTCTCTCTCTCTCTCTCTCTCTCTCCAACCCCCCCTCTCTTTCTTACTGATTTAGAGGTTATTTAATTTTCCAAGACTTCGTTATCAAATTGGGATATTTTAACCGTATGGTGAGCGCTAGTGTAAGAAAATGTCGTTCAACCAGACTGTTTGGGCTGGCGGTGGAGCAGAGAATCTCAGACCAAGAGCCCCTCGTCTTTGGGTCTAATCTACATTTTTTGCAGCTTCCGCCGAGGCCGAAGTGCTGCTGGTACTTGTGTCCTTACGATCATCTGCTGTTAAGGACAGTTCCAGCTGTAGCTGTTCCATTGTGTTCCTTATGCTGGAGGTCCCTCACAATTGTCCCAAATTTTCATTGGACATTTGTATCTATTTCCTGTCAAGTTAACGGAGAATCCATTCACTTAATTCAACAATCATTCGCGCAATTGGTTAAATTGAGCAAGTGTCAACCGGGCGCACCTTTCGGGTAACTCATAAGATAAAAATTGCCCAAATTTAGGCTGCGGGTGAAGGAACGGAAAAGAAAAAAATATAGCCGGTGTGAATCGAACTATGGAAGGTTTACTGAATTCGATTAGTACAAAAACTATTTTCTTTTGAGTGGTGTTAGGCGCCTCCTGTGAAATGATGATAACAGTTTTTTTGAAACTGGTAATAATTCTTGATTTAACAGTAGGATGAGACGCTAGTATGTTTTGAAGGGATACCAAAGGCTGTGACAAATTTTGAGTTGTTGTATTTGTGTGTGTGTGTGTGTGTGTGTGTGTGTGTGTGTGTACTCACCAATTTGTACTCACCTATTTGTGGTGTAAGATTCGAATCATAGCTCCTGGTCCCGTCTCTTCGCTGCTAGCTACTAGGCCCATTCTCTCCTTGCTCCATTAACTTTATCGTAACACTTGTTAAAGCTATGTATGGATCCTGCCTCCACTACATCACTCTCCATATTCTTCCACTTCCTGACAGCTCTGACTGACGAAATACTTCCTAACATCCCTGTGACTCAACTGAGTTTCCAACTTTCAGCTGTGACTCCTTGTCGCTGTGTCCCATCTCTGAAACATTCTGTCCCTATCCACCTTGTCAATTCCTCTCAGTATTTTATATGTCGTTATCTTGTCCCCCCTATCCTTCCTGTCCTCCAGTGTCTTCAGGGTGTGTGTGTGTGTGTGTGTGTGTGTGTGTGTGTGTGTGTGTGTGTGTGTGTGTGTGTGTGTGTGTGTGTGTGTGTGTGTGTGTGTGTGTGTGTGTGTGTATGTGTGTGTGTGTGTGTGTGTGTGTGTATGTAAATCTATGTATTGGACAAAATTATTGGAAAAAAATGTAAGTGTTTGTGTCTGCGTGTTGGGACCCTCTTTAACATGAAGCTCTCGGCACTAATTTTTCCTATACTGTTGTCGCTACATTTACATATGCTTTTAGAGTCCTTGTGGGATTTCAACTTGCGTTCCGAGAGTTTCCAGGTCCTCATTCACGCCTCTGGACCATCACCTAAGTGTAAATTATCAAAACCAGCCAACCTCAATAGGGTTTAATACTTTTTAACTATTTTCCCCTTAACATCCAGGATGAATTAGCATGGTTTTGTTCACGACTGATCTTGATGTAGACTTGATGGAGTTTTACCCTTAGCTACACGTCGTCTGAAATACAGAAAATCTTTGTTCAACGTATTTTTCCATCCCCTTTGTCGTCTTATTGCAGTCTCCAGCGATTAGCTTGGTCCAGTCCATTCAAATCATTTCCAATCTTGTCTCCGAGTTCACGAGAAAGATAATTTACAAAACAAACTTTAGAGTACTTACAAAAGTTTCATTGTTGGTCTTGATGGTGTTTTCACAGCCAAAATAGTCTAGTGTAGTTGACTGGTTCTGATTCTATTTGATCAAGTCAACGGTAGAGCGATCTCGAAGAGAATGGTTACTTGCAAATCTCTCACTCCTTGAGATTATTTCCTCATAAAATTTCGCCTGACACTGAAGAGCTCTGAATAGTTTGAAATAAGTGAGCTACTTTCCTGTTTGTAGTTAACGAGTAAAACAATATGTATGTATTTGCAATATAATCTTGGTGAAAAATAAAACTATTCTAAAAGCTCTTTTGCGATGTCTCATATTAATGTGAGAAATCACGAAAGCATCTTCAATAATTCTACTATTCAATGACGTTATTTAGCAGATTGATATATCGGCCGTTTCCCACAAAGGCAGGGTAGCCAGAAAAAGAAAAACTTTCATTATTCACTCCATCATTGTATCCATTTGCTCCTAACACGCTCACGCACACTTGCTGGAAGTCCAAGCCTCTCACACACAAAACCTCCTTTACCCCCTCCCTCCAACCTTTCCTAGGCCGACTCCTACCCCACCTTCCCTCCACTACAGATTTATGCACTCTCGAAGTCATTCTCTTTCGTTCCAGTCTCTCTACATGTCCAAGCCATCTCAATAACCCCTCCTCAGCCCTCTTGATAATAGTTATGGTAATCCAACACCTCTTCCTAATCTCCAAACTACGGATTCTCTGCATTATATTGACACTACACATTGCCCACAGACATGACATCTCCACTGCCTCCAGTCTTTTCCTTGTTGCAACATTCACAACCCATGTCTCACACCCATACAAGAGCGTTGGTATAACTACACTCTCATACATTCCTCTCTTTGCTTTCATAGATAAAGTTCTTTGTCTCCACAGACTTCTCAGTGCACCGCTCACCTTTTTACCCTCGTCATTTCTATGATTCACCTCATCCTTCACAGACCCATCTGCTGACACGTCCACTCCCAAATATCTGAACACATTCACCTCCTCCATACTCTCTCCCTCCAATCTGATATCCAATCTTTCGTTACCTAAGTTTTTGTTATCCACATCACCTTACTCTTCCGTATATTCACTTTTAATTTCCTTCCTTTACATACCCTACCAAACTCATCAACCAACCTCTGCAACTTCTCTTTAGGATCTTCCAAAAGCACAGTGTCATCAGCAAAGAGCAACTGTGACAACTCCCACTTTGTATTAGATTCTTTGTCTTTTAACCCCACACCTATATATATATATATATATATATATATATATATATATATATATATATATATATATATATATATATATATATATATATATATATATATATATATTATATATATATATTTATATATATATATATATATATATATATATATATATATATATATATATATATATATATATATATATATATATATATATATATATATATATAACTGTTCCAAAACCAAGGGCTGGCATGCAAGACACAATGAGGTCAACGACATCATCAAGAAAACCCTTGCTACAGCTGGATGCCCAGCCGAGAGGGAGCCCCGATCACAAGCAGCCAACAATACCCACAACTCAGCAAACCGCCCTGACGGGATCACCATCTATCCTTGGAAGAATGGCAAGCTCTTAGCATGGGACTATACCTGTGTGTCCACACTGGCTGACACCTATATCCATCACAGTGTGGGGCGACAGGGAGGAGCTGCTGACCACAGCGAGGAGTACAAGATCAACAAGTACAGGGACATAAGCCAACAGTATCAATTTGTCCCAGTGGGATCAGAGACCTTGGGATCATGGGGAAAAAATGCCACACGTTTTCTTAAAGAATTGGGTTCCAGACTCATCGACACCACCAGGGACCCAAGGGCAGCCACTTTCATGTTCCAGCGCCTCAGCGTCGCCATCCAGAGGGGAAATGCTTGCTGCATACTTGGCTCGCATCCAGCCTCGGAGGATCTGGAGGAAACTCATGATCTTTGATACATTGTGCCATTGTATTCATGTTTGTTTTTTCTGTAAATATATTCTGTTTATTAATAAATGTTCACATAGAATATAAAATATATAGGGGGTGGTAGGAGAAGAAAATATTCAAACAGCTCCGGGGAGAACTTTGAGTTTTCCCTGAGGTACGTTTATTGTCTTCTCTGAGGATAAGGGTCCCCATTCCAGCTATAGAGGTGGTACTTTCCTATATGTGAATATATATGTATATATATATATATATATATATATATATATATATATATATATATATATATATATATATATGTCGTGCCGAATAGGCAGAACTTGCGATCTTGGCTTAAATAGCAAGGCTCATCTTGCCATATAGGACAAGTGAAAATCTGTGTATGCAATAATTTCGCCAAAATCATTCTGACCCTAACGAAAAAAATATATTTCACTGTGTTTGTTTAGTATTAAATTATTGTAAACAAATCTAAAATATATTTAGTTGGGTTAGGCTAAAATAAATTGCGTTTGTTATAATAAGGTTAGGTAAGTTTTCTAAGTTCCTTTTGGTGCAAAATTATAAATTTTTACATCAACATTAATGAAAAAAATATATCTTTAAACGTATAAGAGAAAATTTTAGAAAGGACTTAATTTTGAATGAGTTCTTGCTAATTGACCAGTTTTACATATTCGGCACGAGATTATATATATATATATATATATTATATATATATATATATATATATATATATATATATATATATATATATATATATATATATATATATATATATATATATATATATATATATATATATATATATATATGTACTCTTCATGGCATGAGGTAGCGTGGCCTACTCATCAACTTTACTAAGCTGGCTTTGCTGTTGGGAGTGGATACTACGGATTAGCACCCATTGACGGAATTATGTAATATATAAAAAAAGAATTATAAGAAGATAATACGAGCATTATGCATTTAGTGGTTAGGTAGCTGGGAGAAAAAAAAGCACTGATGGAGCACAATTACCCCTGAGGGGCGTCACGAAGTATCAGCAACCACACAGTGTCAAAGGATAATCGGAGTTTCATTACTGTGATAGTCAGGGATTTACTGGCCTAACGATGTCGAATTTTAATACGAAAATAAGGGTGATTACGTGTGTAACGTGCTTGTATAGCGTTCCGCATGCGCATAGTCGCCTGTTTGTTGCTTAATGTGGTGCTATTTGCAGCGTTGAAGAAGGCCAAATGTGCCGCCCGGGTATGAGATAATTATAGCCTAAACCCTATCGGGCAGGTATGAAGTAATTGCACTTAGGCAGGGAGGAGGGAAGAGCCTTACTGTAAGCAAGAACTACCCTAGCTGGAGGGAGGGAGGGAGAGAACTACCCTGGCAGGTTTGAGGGAGGGACCGACCCACGAAGGCAGGAGGGGGGGGAACTGCGTAGGCAAGCGTGAGGGAGGGGACTACGTAGGTAGGCATGAGGGTGGGACCAACCAAGACGGACAGGAGGGATGGAACTACCTAGGCAGGCAGGAAGGAAGAGACTACCCAGGCAGGAAATAGGAAGCCAACCAGGCAGAGGAAAAGTAACTACCATGGCATGGGAAAGGGAACTAAGCTTGGGGAAGGGGAAACCAGTAACTACCCATGAAGGGGGAAGAGGCAACTACATGGGCAGGGCAAATGCAAGGAGAATACTGTGACACAACTCCTACCCACCCCCAGTAAAAACACAACCATTATCACAGTGTACACGAGTCTTACCATAAACCAAGTGACGCAAATATAGAGAGCAACTCGCAACTCGTGGCCCGACCCTGATACGCTTTTGATAATAATGAATGAGCCAATATTCAAAAGGATAAGAATCTTGATTAATTGGGTCGGTAAAGCAAGGACTCAGCGGTGACTCAAAGAAGTACAGTTCGTTCAGCCTGCGTCTTACACCGACTATGTATACTGCATGTATTCTTGCGCTTCTCCCTGGAGCAGTATTTACATTAAATGGGTTAAGAAAAAATGAGAATTCGCAATTGAAAGTCAATAGGCGAGGCAGTAGTCCAGCTGTAGTGTAACATAAAGAGAACACAACGATCCTCATCATTACTTTGCGCCCTATTAGTATTACTATTGTTATTATTATTGCTATTATTATTATTATTACTTTCAAAGAGGAGCGAAAAAATCGTAAGGGTAATAGCCATTTATTAATATCATTGACCCCTTGAAGGGACTCTATGTACCATTATAGCGCTGATAAATGATTCACATGGGTTAAATACCCTATAAGTAGAGGTCATTGGCATTGCCTGCTTACAGCAGCGCGTCTTGTGGGCAACTCGATATTACTTCCAAATCGAGCGTTCCCTTATGAGCCGTAGCTGTGATGGATGGAACCCATGTAGCATACTCTATACGACTGACTCAGTGTTTGTGTGTGTGAGTGTGCAATTAACTAATTTTAATTTCCTATTTATAATTATTTATATGTTGTAACAGGAGTAACTCTATGCTTCTGGTGTTCCCTCTTTAGCCAATTTTTCGTCATATAATTTAAAAAAAAATCCAATCACTGAAGCACTTTCTTCTACTTCCTCTTTTAAGTTCAATCGTCTACCACTGGAAAAATCCCCCGTGCATCAATTCGGCTCCACCATTTTCCTCAACTTTACCCTGGTGTCGTCTCTGAAGCAGGTGCTAAGACGTCTTCTTTACCTATTTTTTCACGTCCTATTTAAGACTTGTATATAGTTATTATTTCTTTTGCTTTCCTTCCACGAGATTACATAAGCATTATTAGTGTTGCCATTACAACCTAACTTATATTCGTCAGTTTTGGAAGTCGTTCTCTAGCTCTCAATCCCTTGGACCTTTCTAACGTGACTGGACACCACACAGCTGTGCTATATACCATTCTTTTGGCCTAATTTATATTGTAAATAGCTATTTTAATTTTTCTTCATCCATTTATTGAAAAAATCTTTATAGTTTCGCCAGGATAGAATACGAGACTCTGTTAGGTAAAAGACCACAAGTGCAGCTAACGTGGCATTTCATTGTGGCAACGTATCGATCTCCAGGAGAGCTTGATAAAGCTCCTGGAGAGCGAAACGTTGCCACATAAAATGTCACATTAGTTGCGCCTGCGTCCTTTCACCTAACATATTGTCGGAAGTTTGACCAACATTATTACATATGAGGTTCTCACAGTTTCATTAATATGATCTTGGGGAGACAATCTTTCTTTAACAATTACTTATAAATCTCTCTTCTCTCTGCACCTTTCAGTCTTCTCTTCAATTTATACAAGATTATTGTTGAACTTGTGATTTTTTCCATCACTTGTAAACATCTTTATATTCTTATATGACTTCTGTTAAGTCACTTAAATAATTTAAAAACATTGCCACGGCAACTACGGATGTTTGTGGCAACTTTCCTCGTAGACAACGCAGTAAGTGTTAGGGGCCAGAGACTGTTCAACTGCTTCCCAGCATAGATAAGGGATTATACCAATAGACTCCTGGATGTCTTCAAGAGGGAGCTGGCACGAGACCAGCAGTAACAGCCTTGTTGATCAGGCCCTGATCCACCTCAAGGCCTGGTCTTGGACCGGGCAGCGGGGTCGTGGACCCCCGGAACACCCTCCAGGCATACTCCAGGTATACCTGTTAGCCTTTTTCTTCACGGACAGAAAGTCTGTCATCCACTGCAATAAGCTACCATTTTTTTCTTTTATATTTTTCAGTTTTCAAAATCATTCTGTCATGGGTAACTTAATCAAAATCTTTCCCCCCCCCCAAAAAAAAAAAAAAAAATCAAAGAAACCGTTAATTCACGAACAACTTTGGTGACTTTTTTTAATAGATTTTTTTAATAGATTAATAGATTTGATCAATATGAATTTGTAGATAGGAAAAAAAGAATTGTTAACTTGTCAGTAAGATTTTTACTCGTAAAGTATTTTATTTGCGTACCTCTAATAGCTTTTGAAAATTCTTTTGCAACTATCTGGAGGGTTTTTCGGGGGTCAACGCCCCTGCGGCCCGTTCCATGACCAGACCTGTCACTGAAAATATCCTACAGTGTGTGTGTGTGTGTGTGTGTGTGTGTGTACTCACCTAATTGTACTCACCTAATTGTGGTTGCAGGGGTCGAGACTCAGCTCCTGACCCCGCCTCTTCACTGATCGCTACTGGATCCTCTCTCTCTCTGCTTCCTGAGCTTTGTCATACCTCTTCTTAAAACTATGTATGGTTCCTGCCTCCACTACTTCACTTGCTAGGCTATTCCACTTGCTGACAACTCTATGACTGAAGAAATGCTTCCTAACGTCCCTGTGACTCGTCTGAGTCTTCAGCTTCCAGTTGTGACCCCTTGTCCCTGTGTCCCCTCTCTGGAACATCCTATCTCTGTCCACCTTGTCTATTCCCCGCAGTATCTTGTATGTCGTTATCATGTCTCCCCTGACCCTTCTGTCCTCCAGTGTCGTCAGTCCGATTTCCCTTAACCTTTCCTCGTACGACATTCACTTGAGCTCTGGGGCTAGTCTTGTTGCAAACCTTTGTACTTTCTCTAACTTCTTGACGTGCTTGACCAGGTGTGGGTTCCAGACTGGTGCTGCATACTCCAGTATGGGCCTAACATACACAGTGTACAGTGTCTTGAACGATTCCTTATTACGGTATCGGAACGCTATTCTCAGGTTTGCCAGGCGCCCGTATGCTGCAGCGGTTATTTGGTTGATGTGTGCCTCCGGAGATGTGCTCGGTGTTATGGTCACCCCAAGGTCTTTCTCCCTGAGTGAGGTCTGTAGTCTTTGTCCACCTAGCCTATACTCTGTCTGCGGTCTTCTTTGCCCCTCCCCAATCTTCATGACTTTGCATTTGGCTGGATTGAATTCGAGAAGCCAGTTGCTGGACCACATGTCCAGCCTCTCCAGGTCTCTTTGCAGTCCTGCCTCATCCTCGTCCGATTTAATTCTTCTCATCAACTTCACGTCATCTGCGAACAGGAACACTTCAGAGTCTATTCCTTCCATCATGTCGTTCACATATATCAAAAATAGCACTGGTCCTAGAACTGACCCCTGTGGGACCCCGCTCGTAACAGGCCCCCACTGTGATACCTCTTCACGTACCATGACTCGTTGCTGCCTCCCTGTCAGGTATTCCCTTATCCATTGCAGTGCCCTCCCTTTTACGTGCGCCTGATCCTCCAGCTTCTGCACTAATCTCTTGTGGGGAACTGTGTCAAAGGCCTTCCTGCAGTCTAGGAAAACGCAATCTACCCACCCCGCTCTCTCGTGTCTTACTTCTGTTACCTTGTCATAAAACTCCAGGTTTTCATTTATAATCTTGTTCCTTTCCAGGTGTTCGACCACTCTCCTCCTGATAATCTTCTCCATGACTTTGTACACAATACATGTCAGAGACACAGGTCTGTAGTTTAGTGCCTCGTTTCTGTTTCCTTTCTTAAATATGGGGACTACATTAGCTGTCTTCCATTTCTCAGGTAGTTGCCCAGTTTCAAGGGATGTGTTGAAGATTGTGGTTAGAGGCACGCACAGCATCTCTGCACCTTCTCTAAGGACCCATGGGGAGATGTCCGGTCCCATCGCCTTTGAGGTGTCAAGGTCACTTAAGAGCTTCTTCACCTCCTCCTCAGTTGTTCGTATGTCATCCAACACTTGTTGGTATATTCCCTCTTGATGTTCCCTTCTGTGCTGTCTTCCCACAGCCCTTCCTGTCTCTACTGTAAAAACTTCCTTAAATCTCCTGTTCAGCTCCTCACATACCTCCTGATCATTTCTTGTGAGTTCTCCACCTTCTGTCCTTAATCTGATCACCTGGTCTTTGACTGTTGTCTTCCTCCTGATGTGGCTATACAACAGTTTCGGGTCAGTCTTGATTCTCGATGCTATGTCATTTTCATACTGTCGGTGGGCCTCCCTCCTTACCTGTGCGTACTCATTCCTGGCTCTGCGACTGATCTCCCTATTTTCGTGTGTTCTCTGCCTTCTGTACTTTTTCCATTCTCTATTGCACTTTGTTTTTGCCTCCTTACACCGTCGGGTAAACCAGGGGCTCGTTCTGGTCTTCCCGTTGTTACTGTTGCCCTTGGGAATAAACCTTTCCACTGCCTCCTTGCATTTTGTTGTTACATATTCCACCATTTCATTTACTGGCTTTCCTGCCAGTTCTCTGTCCCACTGGACCTCCCGCAGGAAGTTTTTCAACCCTATGTAGTCCCCTCTTTTATAGTCAGGCTTTTCCCATTCAACTCCTGTTATTCTCTCCACTTGCAGCTCTACTATGTATTCAAAGCACAGAACCACGTGGTCGCTAGCTCCTAGGGGACTCTCATACTTCATGTCCTCAATATCTGAGCTGCCCAGGGTGAACACAAGGTCCAATCTTGCTGGTTCATCCTCCCCTCTCACTCTGGTAGTGTCCTTAACATGTGTGTGTGTGTGTGTGTGTGTGTGTGTACTCACCCATTTGTGGCTGCACGGGTCGATTCACAGCTCCTGGCCCCACTTCTTCGCTGGTCACTACTAGGTCCACTCTTCCTGATCCATGAGCTCTGTCGTATCTCTTCTTAAAGGTATGTATGGATCCTGCCACCACTTCGTCACTCTCCAGTTTGTTCCACTTCCTGGCAATTTTATGGCTGAAGAAATGCATCCTAGCATCAGTGTGACTCATCTGTGTGTGAGAGAAAGAGAGAGAGAGAGAGAGTGAATGTGTGTTTACTCACCTAACTGAAGTTTCATGGGTCGAGTCATCTCCTGCCCAGCCTTTGTATGTGCGTGGGAGTGAATGTGAGTGAGAGAGAGAGAGAGAGAGAGAGAGAGAGAGAGAGAGAGCTAACCTCTCTCCCAGCACCGGGTGTTTAGCAGTGGAAGGGGTGGAGGGTGGGAGGGGACTTGATAGCACGCTTACACGGCCAGTTCCTGCAGCTTCCACGACGTTCACATTTTCATAAATCGGCCCAAGTACCATGGTATTGGGCCGCTTAACAAATTGTAATGGGGATATGTGCTGCGGGTGTTCAGAGCTCTCTCCGTCTGGTTGGGTGGCTGGGCGGTTTCTAGACTGGGTGGCTAGGTTTGAGGCTAGTTCGATGGGTGGCTAGGTGGCTGATTTTCCGGCTGGCTTGAAGGTTAGTTGGCTAGGTGGCTGGTTTGCTGTGTAGCTGGATGTCTGGACGGCTAGGTAGCTAGGTATTTAGGTGATATATATATATATATATATATATATATATATATATATATATATATATATATATATATATATATATATATATATATATATATATATATATATATATGAACATAAGAAAGAAGGAACACTGCAACAGGCCTGCTGACCCATGCGGATATATATATATATATATATATATATATATATATATATATATATATATATATATATATATATATATATATCCACAGAGAGACCCTACCTATCTATTTACCAGTCTACCTGCTTCCTGTGTTCCTAAAATTCTACTTTTCTGTCTACTTACGTATCTGCCTACTTACCTGTCTACCTTCTAATCTACCCGCCTACCTACCTCGCTGGATAATTTGCTCACTATTCAGTTTTTTAAGCTATATGAGAGCGGTTAACTTCTTCCCCTCTTCCGAACACCCTTCCCATTTTTCATCGCCGATAATCTTTTATGATTTTTCTCTTATCTTGTTTACATTTTGCTCTCTTTGTTTCTGTACTTCTGTTAACACACACACACACACACACACACACACACACACACACACACACACACACACACACACACACACACACACACACACACACACACACACACACGCACACACAAGTTCTCTCACTTTCTCCCTCCTTCCATCCCTATACGCTGACAGTCACACCACACACTGTCTTGCTAATCACTTTCCTTTCTCATGAGCATTCCATCCTGGCTCCATCTTATTCATCTTATCCTCCCTTCCCTCCTTTAGACCGTCATGTACTTCATATCATTTCTTCCGTTATTCTTCCCCCCCCCCCTGCTCATCCCTCCCATCTCGCTTGCTTCTCTTCTACCCTCATATCATGCCTCTTTTTATTCCCTTTCTTCCTTATCCCCTTCCGCCCATTCTTTATTCCTCTCTATTTACCTTCCTACTTTCTATATCTTCTGCCTACCAATCTCCAATCTTCCCTGTTTGCCTCCCTCTCTCCCATATCCCTTCCCTCCCAATCTCCATATCTTCTTTTCCTATACCTTTCCATTCAGTCCACATTCGTTCCTACCTTTTTCCTTCCCTCTTTCTCCTTTACTCACATTTTGTTATCCGCTCTTCAAGTAACTCCTTCGGGGCAGCCTCCCCCCTACACTCTACCTACCTTATCCAAGTCTCTCGGCGTGGCATTAAAAGTTAAATACCTTCTCTATTGCCCCTGACTGCTTCGTCTGAAATGGCTCTTCAGGGTATTCAAGTATGCATAAGACAACTTTCGGTGGGGGAAGAAAAATTTACCTTCTGTGCTAAATTGGATTGTGGCCAGATAGAGGGAGGCAATATGTTTATTTGAGAATCCCTTGTAGGATACTCTCAGGCAAATGGTGCCAGCCTTGGGTGAAGGAGAGGACTTATCAGCAGTTAGGGATGCAGGCAGAGTCGTAGCAAAGGATTAAGGAATGTCATACATTGGCCAAGTTCGAATCCCTTTCGGGGGTACTAACACGGCTCTCTCTCTCTCTCTCTCTCTCTCTCTCTCTCTCTCTCTCTCTCTCTCTCTCTTTCCCATTCTCCCTTGACTCACCATGGAAATATTTGGTATAGCTTGTGATTACTTGGTGGTTGGAATCTCTGAGGATAATTGAGCTACTGCTCACGCTCAGATGCGTCTGGTATTTGCTAAAGAAAGACGTATCTAGTGATGCTTGGTCGAGGCTACAATCTCTTGTTCTCTTCTTCTTCTTCTTCTTCTTTTTCTTTTTTTTTTCTTCTTCTTCTTCTTCCTCTTCTTCTCCCGCTTCTCAGTCTCACTTTTACTCTACTTTCTTACCTTTCATTGACAGAATTCTGTGTCAGTTAAAGTTTAAACTCAATAATGTTGTCATTAATACTAAATCTTTCGTACCAACAGGACCCAACTTACTTTTTTTTTATTTAAATTTAATTATGAAATATATTTATCCGAGTTACTCAGAATTTGTGACTTCAAAAATGTGTATGAAATGGACAGTTCACTGTGTGTCTACTCTCTTAAAAAGAAAAAATTCTTTTTAGTAATAAATGTATTTTGATTTTAACAGCGAATGGTAACTCAACAGAGCTTTTATTTTTGTTCATACAGATGCGATATTGTTTTGCTTCCCCCAAAACTCTTCAAAAATTGCGGATATACCACAGTGCCATATTTATATTAATTTCTCTATTGCCAGATAAATGATGCAATTTGATCCATCTTCCGTTTAACAGCATTAGTTTACTTATGTTAATCAGTTTTGTTCTCTGTGTAACTTACACATATATATATATATATATATATATATATATATATATATATATATATATATATATATATATATATATATATATATATATATATATATATATATATATATATATATATATATATTATCATTCGCGCTTTTTTATTACACTTATTACAACTCGTTTATACAATAATACAAAAATATTCTGTTCCCCTTGTTTGGAGACAGTTTTTCTCGGCTTTAAGCTTGCCCTCATATTGCTTCCATATCTTTTGTTTACTGTTGATCCCGTGAGCTTGGTAGGCACCCTTTCCCCTCCCCCGACAGGGCCGCTGCTACCATCAGTAAACACTATCTTATCTACCATCGTCCTCGTACCGCCTGGTCTCGCCTTACATGTCCTGCCTACGATAAGGCCTTACACGTCTCATTCCATAAGGCTTATTTGCATTTATGCAACCATTAGTTTACGGACCTCATGACACCATGTAGGGGTAGCCCTTTTATGCTTCCGTAGACCTTCATATCGAAGGGGGTTGATAGCGGTCTTGGTTGGTTGAGGGAAGGCGAGGACCTGAGAAGGGGATGGATATTGTTGAATGGGGATAAGGGAGATAGGGAAGGAAAAGGGAAAGGGTGAAGCGAGAAGAGGATGAGAGAGGATGAAAGGGGAGAGGGGAGAAGGAAGGAGGGGAATAGGTGGGAAGTTTGAAGATTCTGCGTTGCCAACGACTGTTTGCAACTGCTCCTCTACTCTCCAACTGAACTGCAGCTTCAAAAGACAAACTTCCGGTCACTGCTTGCTGGAATTACCCCGACAAACGGATAGTCCATTAGCACGCTCGTTGGCAACGTCTAAAAGATCATTTTAGATTAGAGAAGCGCAAGGCACTTAAGAGGCTCTAACAAGCCAGCAAGTGGCAACTAGCAATGGCAGGGAGCAGGAAGGTCGTGTCTACCGGGAGTTACACGTGCCTCAATCACCTTTATAGTCATACTGCTTGAAAGTAGCTCGCTAATTCTCGGCTATATGACAAGGAAGCCAGAGGAAAAAAGGAGACCTCCCCTAATTGTTCAAGTATTTCACACCGCACGTCCGCCCTGTGGCCAACACGATGGTGTTCGATTGTAAATTGAAGTGAATTACATCCTTAAGTGGAGTGGTGAAGTCGTCAGTGGTAGGTAATTTGTAATGGCAATTCCACAGTGGGTAGAAGGATGTTTGGGGCGTGGAGGGACTTCCACCGGAATCTTTCAATGACTGGAGGGATGTCTGGGGAAAGGTTGGTGAGCCTTCACTGGAGTCTTTCAGTGAGAGAAGCTTGGAGGGATTGCTACCGGAGTGCTTTAGTAAATGGAGTGCTAACTGTGGCTGAGGGACACTTCCTGGAGTAATTTGTGTGACTGTACTTACTTATATGTACTTACCTATATATGGTTGCAGGGGGTCAAGTTCTAGCTACTGGCTCCGCTTTTCAAGTTGTTGATTGTCAAGTTCTTCTCCCTCTTATTTCTGAGCCTGCCTTCACCAGTTCTTCGTCCAGATCATCCTACTTCCTGACCACACTGTAGCTGAAGAAGTGCTTCCTGATATCCTTATGACTCTACTGTCATTAGCTTCCAGTTATGCCCTTATGTACCTGTTTCTCGCCTCTCTAACAATTCTTGTCTACCTTCTGTGTATTTATATGTATGTGCTGTCGTTTCCCCCATTTCTTCTGTCTTCTTATGTTGTCAGGTTCCGTTCTTTTAGTCTCTCCTTATAGCTTATATTCTTGTATGTGAGAATGCCAATGTGTGTGTGTGAATGTGCTCATCTACATGTACTCACCTATATGTAACTGCAGGGACCGAGTCTCAGCTCCTGGCCCCGGCTCATTGCTGGTCGCTGTTAGGACCACTCTCCTGCCTGTGTGTGCGCGCCTCTATGTGTGCACTTGTGAACGCACACATGCGTGTTTACACAAAGATATTAATGTCAGAATTATCAGAAGAAATGGAGAGCTTAAGACCACAAAACACAAAGATTACACACGTTGTCTCCTGAATCTCAGGATTTCCTTAAACTAATTATCTACAATTACATAATAGTTTAATGAGCAATTAGGACGGAGGAACTGGCGCAGCGCCTGCAGGCACTGTATGCGGGCACTGTACCTGCAAGTACTGTATACGGGGACTGTACCTGCAGGCACTGTATGCAGGCACTGTTCCTGCAGGTACTGTGTGCGGGCACTATACCTGTAGGTACTATAACTCTGCCACTGAGTTTCATAATGGAAGACTTGCATAGTTTCATGTGTATAGAAATATACATATGTATGTACACGACACAACACACACACACACACACACACACACACACACACACACACACACACACACACTGTAGGAATCGAAGTTTGACTATGGAACACAGCTCTGACAAAATTTAGGGCAGCATTAGCATAGTTTTGGTTGGCAGAGTCAATATATTTATATCCTAAGCTGAAACTGCTCGTTGTTGCAGCTTCCCCCAAATCACTACTGCCACCACAATTACCACCATTATCATCGCCACCTCTACTGCTTCAACCACCATCACTACTACTACCACCACGACCATTACAGTCATGACTACTGCTTCAACCACCACCACTACTACCACCACGACCGTTACAGTCATGACTACTGCTTCAACCACCACCACTACTACCACCACGACCATTACAGTCATGACTACTGCTTCAACCACCACCACTACTACCACCACGACCATTACAGTCATGACTACTGCTTCCATCTCCATCACCACCACTGTATCCACTACGACTGACACCACTTTCACCTGCTCTCACCACTGTCACCACTACTATAACTATAATTGACAAACACACTTATAGTTACCTCCACTAATATCACCACAACATCACATCACTAACAACACTGTCAACCCACAGCCACCACCAGCACTACGCCATCACCATCATCAACACCACCAAGTTCACTCTCACCACCACCACTCCCAATCCCACCAACCGACTCATTCCCACCACCCCTTCCATTACCACCACCCCTCCCATTCCTACCAATACCTCCATTCCACCTCCTCCATTCCCATTGCCACCAGCACATCTATACTCCTCGTAACCATTGAAGGGAGTTGGGTACTTGGACCAGGTCTCTCTCTCACCTTTAATACCACTTAACAGAACTTAATTAAGGATTTAGCCTCGTTATTAGTTTTAAATATTTGTGCAGTTCACTTACTTTTATCACTTAGGGATATTACTACCATTTTTTTCATTTAATAGACTGTGTGGAAATGATTTAAAAACTTTGACTGATCACACTTCGACTTGTTTCATCTTAAATTTTGTTTACACATATTCATTGAAAATCAGAAAATGTGTTCTGTTATTATGTTAAATAATGAGTTTGTTGTTAATCTTATTATTGTTGCTACTACAATTATAATTATTATTATTATTATTATTATTATTATTATTATTATTATTATTATTATTATTATTATTATTATAGTTATTATTATTACTTTTATTATAATTATTATTATTATTATTATTATTATTATTATTATTATTATTATTGTAGTTATTATTATTACTTTTGTTATAATTATTATTATTATTATTATTATTATTATTATTATTATTATTATTACTATTTTTATTATTATTATTATTATTATTATTATTATTATTATTATTATTATTATTATTATTATTATTATTGTAGTTATTATTATTACTTTTGTTATAATTATTATTATTATTATTATTATTATTATTATTATTAGTATTATTATTATTATTATTATTATTATTACTATTATTTTAAATTGTTTAAAAATTTTCTTGCAGGATATGATTATTTAACTTTTAATTATTAGTTTTAATATTTTTCAGGCTTATACTTAATGGAATACCACTGTAGAAACTAAAAACCTCTGGAGGAAGTGAACACCAGTGAAGGAAGTGAACACTGGAGGAAGTGAACATTGGAGGAAGTGAACACTGGAGGAAGTGAACAATGGAGGAAGTGAACACCGGAGAAAGTGAACACTTGAGAAAGTGAACATCTTTGAATAAAGTAAGCACTGGAGACAGGTTACACTCTGGATAAAGTGAACACCTCTGGAGGAAGTGAACACCTCTGGAGGAAGTGAACACCTCTGGAGGAAGTGAACACCTCTGGAGGAAGTGGAAATGAAATAAAAACACCTATCTGAATCGTTTTCTAACGGTAAGTTTATTTAACCGGTTTCAACCTTGTTATTCTTAGTTGTGTCATGCGGATAAGCGGTATAAAATACCGACACGATGGAAAAATTAAACACAGATGCAGTAAACTGCGATCCCTTTATTAACAACGTTTCGCCCACACAGTGGGCTTTATCAAGTCAAACAGATCTGTTTGTGACTTGATAAAGCCCACTGGGCGAAACGTTTAATTTTTCCACAGTTGAGTCTTGTTGATATGATACGAGGAACCTGACTCTGGTTCGATAATATTTTCTTGGATTATATGGGAAAGCCTATTTGGTTACTTGGAAAAGCCTATTTGGTTACCTGGGAAAGTCTATTTGGTTACTTGGGAAAGTCTATTTGTTTACTTGGGAAAGCCTATTTGGTTACTTGGAAAAGCCTATTTGGTTACCTGGGAAAGTCTATTTGGTTACTTGGGAAAGTCTATTTGTTTACTTGGGAAAGTCTATTTGGTTACTTGGGAAAGTCTATTTGGTTACTTGGGAAAGTCTATTTGGTTACTTGGGAAAGTCTATTTGGTTACTTGGGAAAGTCTATTTGGTTACTTGGGAAAGTCTATTTGGTTACTTGGGAAAGTCTATTTGGTTACTTGGGAAAGTATATTTGGTTACTTGGGAAAGTCTATTTGGTTACTTGGGAAAGTCTATTTGGTTACTTGGGAAAGCCTATTTGGTTACCTGGGAAAGTCTATTTGGTTACTTGGGAAAGTCTATTTGTTTACTTGGGAAAGTCTATTTGGTTACTTGGGAAAGTCTATTTGGTTACTTGGGAAAGTCTATTTGGTTACTTGGGAAAGTCTATTTGGTTACTTGGGAAAGTCTATTTGGTTACTTGGGAAAGTCTATTTGGTTACTTGGGAAAGTCTATTTGGTTACTTGGGAAAGTCTATTTGGTTACTTGGGAAAGTATATTTGGTTACTTGGGAAAGTCTATTTGGTTACTTGGGAAAGTCTATTTGGTTACTTGGGAAAATCTATTTGGTTACTTGGGAAAGTCTATTTGGTTACTTGGGAAAGTCTATTTGGTTACTTGGGAAAGTCTATTTGGTTACTTGGGAAAGTCTATTTGGTTACTTGGGAAAGTCTATTTGGTTACTTGGGAAAATCTATTTGGTTACTTGGGAAAGTCTATTTGGTTACTTGGGAAAGTCTATTTGGTTACTTGGGAAAGTCTATTTGGTTACTTGGGAAAGCCTATTTGGTTACTTGGGAAAGTCTATTTGGTTACTTGGGAAAGGCTATTTGGTTACTTGGGAAAGTCTATTTGGTTACTTTGGTTACTTGGGAAAGTCTATTTGGTTACTTGGGAAAGTCTATTTGGTTACTTGGGAAAGTCTATTTGGTTACTTGGGAAAGCCTATTTGGTTACTTGGGAAAGTCTATTTGGTTACTTGGGAAAGCCTATTTGGTTACTTGTGAAAGCCTATTTGGTTACTTGGGAAAGTCTATTTGGTTACTTGGGAAAGCCTATTTGGTTGCTTGGGAAAGCCTATTTGGTTACTTGGGAAAGTCTATTTGGTTACTTGGGAAAGTCTATTTGGTTACTTGGGAAAGTCTATTTGGTTACTTGGGAAAGTCTATTTGGTTACTTGGGAAAGCCTATTTGGTTACTTGGGAAAGTCTATTTGGTTACTTGGAAAAGTCTATTTGGTTACTTGGGAAAGTCTATTTGGTTACTTGGGAAAGTCTATTTGGTTACTTGGGAAAGCCTATTTGGTTACTTGGGAAAGTCTATTTGGTTACTTGGGAAAGTCTATTTGGTTACTTGGGAAAGTCTATTTGGTTACTTGGGAAAGTCTATTTGGTTACTTGGGAAAGTCTATTTGGTTACTTGGGAAAGCCTATTTGGTTACTTGGGAAAGTCTATTTGGTTACTTGGGAAAGTCTATTTGGTTACTTGGGAAAGTCTATTTGGTTACTTGGGAAAGTCTATTTGGTTACTTGGGAAAGTCTATTTGGTTACTTGGGAAAGTCTATTTGGTTACTTGGGAAAGCCTATTTGGTTACTTGGGAAAGTCTATTTGGTTACTTGGGAAAGTCTATTTGGTTACTTATGAAATTCAGATTAAATATTCATGAGATTTTCGGGAATTTTTTATGAAATTTTGCTGGGTTATTTATTTTTATTTTTTAAGAGCTGATTGTGATTTTTATTTTTTATAAATTTCTTGGATTTATTTTTGATGGTATTTAAGCAATTTTTGTACACGATTTTCTGAATTTTGAGGAAATATTTAGGAAATTTTGACGGATTAATTATAAATTATTGAAAAAAAAACATATTTGAATAACATCGTATGCAGATAGAATTTAATTTAATTGCTCATTTTTTTATTAATTCAGAATCAGGCGATTATGTCCCACAGTGTTAAAAAAAATCGAAATAGCAGAATTTATTATTTGTTGTTGTTGTTGCTGATGTTAAATTTAATAGAAAGCGTTAAAATCGTTGGGGCACATAGCGCCTGGGGAATGGGAGATAATCATGTTAGATTATCTCCCATTCCCCATTTGAGAGGTTGGTAACTGCAGCGCTTCGGATCAAGAGCTACTCACCAGCATAATGGCTGACAAGCTGACCAATAGGCACATGGATATCTTTACTGGTGAAACGTTTCGCAGTAGGCGAAACGCAATAGGTAGCAGAAGTGACAAGGTAAAGATGATATAATTTGAAATAATTTGAGGTGGTCAGTCCCTCAGCCTGGAGAAGAGGTCGGCTCATTGCATTTGACTGAAGAAGCCTAACTCATAGGCGAAACGTTTCAGCAATAAAAATACCCAACTGTTGCACGTGTCTTACTCAACAAGTGAACACATTCTGCACAGCCTCCCGCAGCGGGTAATCCATGATGGTAACGGCATGAGGCAACTACAGGATAGAGACACAAATGCATTTTTTAATCCTTTATTGGCGACGTTTCGCCCATACAGTTGTCTTTATAATGGTAAAATTATCGACAAATTGTTAGGTAAATGGACACAGATGCAACTAATGTGACATTTTATTCCGTCAATGTTTCGCTCTCCAGGAGCTTTCTCAAGCTCACACACTGCCCTTAGAATTTACAGTAAAGGTTACTAATAATTATAAACTGTATGCCACACACAACACACACACACACACACACACACACACACACACACACACACACACACACACACACACACACACACATATATATATATATATATATATATATATATATATATAATGTCGTGCCGAGTAGGTAAAATTTGCTATTTTGGCTTAAATAGCAACGCTCTTCTTGCCGAATAAGGCAAGCGAAAATTTGTGTATGGAATAATTTCGCAAAAATCATTCTGACCCTAACGAGAAAAGTATATATTTCATTGTGTTTGTTCATTATTAAATTATTGTAAACTAATCTAAAATATATTTAGTTGGACTAGGTTTATTATAATAAGGTTAGGTAAGTTTTCTAAGGTTCTTTTGGTACAAAATTAATTTTTACTTTAACATAAATGAAAAAATATATATCTTTAAACATACAAGAGAAATTTTTTAGAAAGGATTTGATTTTAAACGAGTTCTTGCTAATTGACCAGTTTTACCTATTCGGCACATTATATATTTATATATATATATATATATATATATATATATATATATATATATATATATATATATATATATATATATATATATATATATATATATATATATATATATATAATTGTGTGTGTGTGTAAATAATAACTTCAACGCCAGTAAGAACAATTTATTCACTCATTCAAGTATTTATATTGTGAGAAATCGATACATGTTCATATATTTTCCTCTCCCACACAACCCTCGCCGTTCCGCTGGAATTATTCCAATTCCCGAGCCGAGCCGATCTCCTCCATGGGTTTAATTCCCCCTTGCGAGCACACACCCGGCCAACCCAAATTGCTTCTTTCCAATGAACATTCTGAAGGAACTCTGAACCGTGTATTGCCTCCTCTTAATACACTCTAAATACAGAGTACAATGAGTTCGCCAGACAGTAGAATCTTGGCCAGCTAGGGTATTTAATGCTCTGAGATTTATTTTACAAGAGAGAAGTGTACTAAAGAGGCCGTCTTAAAACAGAGATAAGGAAAGAAAATGTAAACGCGAAACTCTCGTGAGAAAGGACACACAAAAAAGGAGCCTTTGTAAACGCGTTCAAAACTCCCCTAGGGGGCAGAGATGGCCATCCAGGGTGGCAATACTGGGCGACTAGCAGCACCCAGGCAGTGTTCCCAGACACGTCCCATCCTTGTATAAATCCAGGGGTCAGGACAGTAACGGCTTTTGCCTAACAAGTAAGCCCCAACCTCGCTACTCCGAGGCGGTCGTGTTCGAAACAGTTCGAAATAGCCAAGACTCACTGATGATATGGATTTTACGTAAAGGCTAGAAGAATTCTAATATGGAAGGCTTGGTTATTATTGGAGTGGGGGAAATGCTCAGTATGTGTTTTGGTTATGTGGCAATAGCTTTTGCCTAACAAGTAAGCCGTAACCTCGCTATACCGAGACTTCAAGAAGCTCGTTTCTGAAGCAGTTCGGGGTTACTCGGAGACATTGATGCTCTGATTTTCACGTGCTGGCATCGAGACTTCTATTAAAAAAACTTGATATTATTGGAGAGGGAAGAAGGTGCGTGTTTTGGTTACGTGGCTCACTATGAAGGATAACACTCATTCTCAGAGGACCTATATTGTTGGTTTAATTTTCTCATGTTGGCGAGAGCAATATTGCCTGGTATGGTAATAGCCGAGTATGGGGAGTGTTCCTTTGTTGCTTATATCCACATAACTGTTGTTTTCTCTCGTAGTTACCCTTCAAGAGGGAAAGGAGGGGGGGGGGGGGCGGGAGGGTGACTTGATGCCGGTGAGAGGTTCTTGATCTAAGGAATTCTTGTCACATTGAGACCTACTGTAGGCTAGCTTTCCAAGTATGTAAAGAAATACACGTAGATGGATGAATCTTGCCAGGCAGTCCAAGTAGGGTGGAAAGCCCAGGGGTCCACTAGTTTTAGCATTGGTCTGCCTTAGGATCGAACCCCACTCCGTTCAGTAAGTTGTGTACAGTCAATAGGTATATGAAGGCAAGTAGTATATAATGAAGAATTGGATAAGGAATATATACTGAGAAGTGTATAACAATTTTTTTGTGTCAATACAATACGATGTATATATCTCTGGAAATACTCTGAGTGATGTACTGCCGGGTCGCCATCTGGAGAAGACCCGGGCCGGAAGTACCGGCAAATCATAAAGAAGAAGAAGTGATGTACTCACCTGCAGTCAAGAGGCAATAAACCTAACAAATTAACCTAGGAATATCAGGGAATATGCCACGAGAAGTTGTACCTCTCAGTGTAATGTATACACTGAGAGTTGCATAACAGTTATAGGGATTTAAAGTATTCTTGGTGTTGCCGTACAGGTAAAATACTGTCTTGAATGACTGGCGTGAAGCTCGTGAAGAAAAGAGACATGTTGTAAACTAAGCTTTCAAGAGGACAGCGTTTCGCTCTGTGCAGAGCTTTATCAAGTAAAGATTTGACTTTATAACGCTCTGCTCAGAACGAAAATTCGTCTCAATAAAAACTTATTGCGAAACGAGTGAAATTTTTTTTTGACTGCTGTCTGCAATATGCCATATGGTTTCAGGCTTCAGACCTGACAAATTCACCAACATACTGAACACAGAATGACTTGGCCTGTCACTTCGCAACTACAGCATTTGTAGATAAGTGTGGACGTCCTCAGGGAAACGCTATGCCACATCTTAGATTAAGCACGCACACCAAACCACACACACACACACACACACACACACACACACACACACACACACACACACACACACACACACACACACACACACACACACACACACACACACACACACACACACACACACTTCCCAACAAACTCAGGCGAGTGATTAAGAGACATTCAGTGAGAGCACCACGAAGCCGATATAAAATTTCCGGAATGTTAAGAAAACACTGAGGCGTGTGCTGGGGAGAGCGTTATTGCCAACACCCACCGTCTCGTTGTCATCACGATATTCCGATTAACGAGAGAAATTAAGCAACGTTCTGGTGTTCCGTGGCCGACATGTAGGGGTAGAGTGTTTCCCCCACCTCTGACAAGTGCTCGAAACATGCTTTTGTTCTTAGAAACACTCCTGTACAGCGGGCGAGTCGATTTAACGAAGTCTTGGGGAAGGAGAGACACGGCCCTGTAATTCTCCGCTATTACAGAGTTCACAGTACAGCAAATTTCGGTCGGCCGTAAAAAGCATCGGTTCTATTCCGTGTATTTCGGATAAGAGAGGTTTTTAGTGTTCTGCTTACCATAAGGTAGACCCAGGCCACGCTAAGCCGAGGTGAGGGAGGCCGATAACGTCATGTTAATGCACTGTTATATCCTTGTTTCGTGTGTCTGCTTCATACCATTCACTGTTTCGCTTAACATTTGCCCCCTATTTCTCTTTTTTTATATGTTCTCTCAGTTAGCTTTTTTTTTTTTCATTGCCCACCTCCTCGACATTCTCACACTCTTCCTCCACCTTCGTCTTTGTTTCTCATCCTAATCCCCTCAAGGAAGGTTCCTTGATGTTGGTGAGGGGCTCTTGATTTAGGGAATTGGATCTGTGCTCCAGTTCCCCGAATTAAGCCTGAATGCCTTCCACATCCCCCCCCCCCCAGGCGCTGTATAATCCTCCGGGTTTAGCGCTTCCCCCTTGATTATAATAATAATAATCTCATCCTAATACTGTTTTCTTTTTTGCTATCTTCCTTCCTCTCTCTCTCTCTCTCTCTCTCTCTCTAGTTCCTGTATACACACACACACACACACACACACACACACACACACACACACACACATACATACATACATATACAGACAGGATGTTCCAGGGAGGGGACACAGAAACAAGAGGCCACAATTGGAAGTTGAAGACACAAATGAGTCAGAGAGATATTAGGAAGTATTTGTTCAGTCATAGAGTTGTAAGGCAGTGGAATAGCCTAGAAAATGACGTAGTGGAGGCAGGAACCATACACAGTTTTAAGACGAGGTTTGATAAAGCTCATGGAGCGGGGAGAGAGAGGGCCCAGTAGCAACCGGTGAAGAGGCGGGGCCAGGAGCTAAGACTCGACCCCTGCAACCACAAATAGGTGAGTACATATATATATATATATATATATCTATATATATATATATATATATATATATATATATATATATATATATATATATATATGTCGTGCCGAATAGGCAGAACTTGCGATCTTGGCATAAATAGCAATGCTCATCTTGCCATATAGGACAAGCGAAAATTTGTGTATGCAATAATTTTGCCAAAATCATTCTGAACCTAACGAAAAAAATATACTTTATTGTGTTTGTTAAGTATTAAATTACTGTAAACAAATCTAAAATATATTTAGTTGGGTTAGGCTAAAATAAATTGCTCTTGTTATAACAAGGTTAGGTAAGTTTTCTAAGTTCCTTTTGGTGCAAAATTAAAAAAAAATTACATTAACATTAATGAAAAAAATATTTCAACGTATAAGAGAAAATTTTAGAATGGACTTAATTTTAAATGAGTTCTTGCTAATTGACCAGTTTTACATATTCGGCACGACACATATATATACCTTTCAACGTACCAGCCGTATCCCACCGAGGCGGGGTGGCTCAAAAGGATAAACGAAAATTTCTCCTTTTAAATTTAGTAATATATACAGGAAAAGGGGTTACTAGCCCATTGCTCCCGGCATTTTAGTTGCCTCTTACGACACGCATGGCTTACGTAGGAAGAATTCTGTTCCACTTCCCCATGGATATATATATATATATATATATATATATATATATATATATATATATATATATATATATATATATATATATATGTATACATATATGTATATATATATATATATATATATATATATATATATATATATATATATATATATATATATATATATATATATATATATATATACATATATATATACATATGCAAAACAACCACTGTGAGAGAATAGAGAAATTCCAAGCGCTTTCGTGACTACTCATTATCAAGGAACAATGAAAGTAAAGCATCAAAGAAAGGTATATAAAGGGGTAGCCCACACCTCACTATCAGATCCCACAGCAAAGAAACACCTGACGTGAGACAGCAGGCCCGCCGGCCGAACTAGACAGGTCCTTCACACAACCCACCAACAAAGTATTCTACCCAAGAAATAAGAAATTTAAAAATTTATTATTTGTCCAATGTATTATTAAATTCTTCCCAAATTCTTTTAATTATAAATGCATCTAATTTATATAAACCAAAGGAAATATTCATATTATTGTCAAAACTGCTTTTTATGAAACAAGATTCAATTATATTCCTGTCGACCATGGACTTGCTTGATACTACTTTCTCAACTTTTTGAAAATCAGTTGGATGGTTAAAATCTCTTACATGAATAAATAGAGCATTGGAATCTTGTCCAGTTCTAATGCTATATTTATGTTGTTTTAATCTTAGTTCGAGATTTTTACCAGTTTGACCGTAATAAACTTTATCGCAAATTTTACAAGGAATCTTATAGACACATCCATCAGTATTTTGGGGGGAATTCTTTATCAAAAGTTTTTTTACTGTATCAAGATTTTTTAATACAACTTTAATATTAAAATTCTTAAGAAGAGAAGGCATATCAACCAAGTTTTCATGGTAAGGGAGAACCAACATATTTTTAGTTGAATAAGGCTGGTTGTCCCTTTTTGGGTTGTAAAAAGTATTTCTAGCAACTTTAAAAGATTTATCAATTACATTTCTTTGGTATTTCAAATCATTACCATGAAAACTTGGTTGATATGCCCTCTCTTCTTAAGACTTTTAATATTAAAGTTGTATTAAAAAATCTTGATACAGTAAAAAAAACTTTTGATAAAGAATTCCCCCCAAAATGCTGATGGATGTGTCTATAAGATTCCTTGTAAAATTTGCGATAAAGTTTATTACGGTCAAACTGGTAAAAATCTCGAACTAAGATTAAAACAACATAAATATAGCATTAGAACTGGACAAGATTCCAATGCTCTATTTATTCATGTAAGAGATTTTAACCATCCAATTGATTTTAAAAAAGTTGAGAAAGTAGTATCAAGCAAGTCCATGGTCGACAGGAATATAATTGAATCTTGTTTCATAAATAGCAGTTTTGACAATAATATGAATATTTCCTTTGGTTTATATAAATTAGATGCATTTATAATTAAAAGAATTTGGGAAGAATTTAATAATACATTGGACAAATAATAAATTTTTAAATTTCTTATTTCTTGGGTAGAATAGTTTGTTGGTGGGTTGTGTGAAGGACCTGTCTAGTTCGGCCGGCGGGCCTGCTGTCTCACGTCAGGTGTTTTGTTGTTGTGGGATCTGATAGTGAGGTGTGGGCTACCTCTTTATATACCTTCCTTTGATGCTTTACTTTCATTGTTCCTTGATAATGTGAGTAGTCACGAAAGCGCTTGGAATTTCTCTATTCTTTCACAGTGGTTGTTTTGCATATTCTGAAATCACCTGTTTACTGTGATCTTATTGCATATATGCATATATATATATATATATATATATATATATATATATATATATATATATATATATATATATATATATATATATATATATATATATATATATATATATATATATATACATAAACATTATCTCCTAGTCCGCACCAGGATTCGAACCTGCAAACTTGGCATCAGTCTCGTAGCACACAGTACTTTATCCACAAAGCCGTACTCCAGATGGAGTCAGTCTGGCTACGTGGATAAAGTCTTGTGTACTCCGATTTTCGAAAGAAAATGTTTGTAAATAATTTCCTCCCGTTTGGGAATTGTTATATATATATATATATATATATATATATATATATATATATATATATATATATATATATATATATATATATATATATATATATATATATATATATATATATATATATATATATATATATATATATATATATATATATATATATGTATGCAAAACAACCACTGTGAAAGAATAGAGAAATTTCAAGCGTTTCATGACTACTCCTTGATAATGTGAGTAGTCACGAAAGCGCTTGGAATTTCTCTATTCTTTCACAGTGGTTGTTTTGCATATTCTGAAATCACCTGTTTACTGTGATCTTATTGCATATATATATATATATATATATATATATATATATATATATATATATATATATATATATATATATATATATATATATATATATATATATATATATATATATATATATATATATATATATATATATATATATATATATATATATATATATATATATATATATATATATATATATATATATATATATATATATATATAAAAAAAAATGTCGGAAGATTGGATATCAGATTGGACGGAGCAAGTATGGAGGAGGTGAATGTATTCAGATATTTGGGAGTGGACGTGTCAGCATATGGGTCTATGAAAGATGAGGTGAATCATAGAAAAGATGAGAGGAAAAAAGTGAGTGGTGCACTGAGGAGTCTGTGGAGACAAAGAACTTCCATGAAAGCAAAGAGGGGAATGTATGAGAGTATAGTTATACCAACGTTCTTATATGGGTGTGAGGCATGGGTAGTGAATGTTGCACAGAGGAGAAGGCTGGAGGCAGTGGAGATGTCATGTATGAGGGCAATGTGTATGTTTGAATATAATGCAGAGAATCCGTAGTTTGGAGATTGCGAGGTGGTGCGGGATTACCAAAACTATTATCCAGAGGGCTGAGGAGGAGTTATTGAGATGGTTTGGACATGTAGAGAGGATGGAACGAAATAGAATAACTTCGAGAGTGTATGAATCTGTAGTGGAGGGAAGACTGAGTAGGGGTTGGCCTAGGAAAGGTTGAAAGGAGTTGGTAAAGAAGGTTTTGTGTGCGAGGGGCTTGGACTTCCAGCAAGCGTGCGTGAGCGTGTTAGATAGGAGCAAATGGAGACAAATTGTTTTTAGGACTTGACGTGCTGTTGGAGTGTAAGCAAAGTAACATTTATGCAGGAATTCAAGGAAACCGGCAGGCTGAACTTGAGTCCTGAAGATCGTAAGTACAGCGTCTACACTCTGAAGGAGGGGTGTTAATGTTGCAGTTTTATAACTGTAGTGTAAAACATCCCTCTGGCAAGGCAGTGATGGAGTGAATGATAGAAGTTTATTTCTTTTTAGCAAAAAAGAAATAAATTAAGTTTAAGGTAGGTTATGTGAGGTTTCTGTGTTAGTTTTGGTCCAGAAACAAAAAAAATTTATATCACTGTTAATGAAAAAAATTTAGCTATCAATCTGAAAAAATAAGTTCCAGAAAAGTTTAATTTTTAAGGGAGTTCGGCCTATTTGGCAAGATCGGCTTATTTAGTACGACACACACACAGACATACACACACACACACACACACACACACACACACACACACACACACACACACACACACACACACACACATACACACACACATACACATACACACATTTTAGAGCATTCTACCGGCGCCTGGCATGCGTTTTAATAATATATTTTGTGGGGAGGGTTGGAACGATACCCTGTAACTTGGTATAATTGTACAATACTTTAAGACAGGCGTTGCGAAGGCGGTGGCAGCAGCAGCAACAGGAAAGGAGGAGGAGGAAGAGGAAGAAGAGGAGGAGGAGAAGGAGAAGGAGGAGGAGGAGGAGGAGGAGGAGGAGGAGGAGGAGGAGGAGGAGGAGGAGGAGGAGGAGGAGGGGGAGGAGGAGGAGAAGGAGGAGGAGGAGGGGGGGAATTACGATTATTGTGAATGTACAACACTTACCATAACCGTGTGAGACACATTACGGATTGTTATTACTTCCTCGTTTTTTGCTACGTAAGTGTCGAGAAACCGGGGATTGTCAGTAGTGCTCGCGAGAAGACCAGCCACGGAGAGCGGCTGTGTGTGTGTGTGTGTGTGTGTGTGTGTGTGTGTGTGTGTGTGTGTGTGTGTGTGTGTGTGTGTGTGTGTGTGTGTGTGTAGGTGCAGTAGTTAGCTTGTTGGCAAGCACGAGGCTCTAGTTGGGAATTCACTCGTTTTGGTATCGCAAAATTTATTGTGGCAAATCGATACTTTGCTCCTCTTCTACTCCCCTGCTACCAGATTCCTCCTACTGTGGGCTATTTCCTCTTTCTTCTCCTCCACGTTCTTTTTGTTCTCCCTCTCTTGTTCTTCCTCTCTTGTTCTTCCTCCTTTACTTCCTTTCCCTTTGCCAGTTCTTTTCACTACTCTCGATATCCTTCTCATTCTCCTTCTTTTCCTCTCCCTTTTTTCATTTATCTTCCACTTTCTCTACTTTTATTTTCTGACCTCTTTCTCTACCCACTTCTACTCTCGTCGCTTTCTCCACTCTTTATCCAGTGTTCATTCTCTCTCCATCCATCCCCATAACAATCCTGGAGAATAATTGTAGGATGTTTCAAGGGACTAGTGCCCCTACGGCTCGGACTTAGACCAGGCCACCTAGTGGATCAAGGCCTGATCAACCAGGCTATTACAGCTGGCTGCACGCCGCCCAACTTTTCCCTTGAAGACAACCAAAGGTTAGTTGATTATTTTTTTTTTTTGCAGCAAGGTAGGGCGTTGAAAAGTTGGGGACCTCTGACACTTATCGAGTTCTTTCTTATTGTACTTGTCGCGCCCTTGTTTTTATTGGAGTTTGCAATCTTGCGATCTTTATTTCCTCCATTTTCTCGTAGAGGAACTGAAATATGTCCTTATTGAGGCCCACTGCAACACTTTATTCACACCTGCATTAAGAAGATTCGCTGTGTCTTCCACGGACATCGGTCTCATAGAGATTCCGGCGTAATCAGCAAAATATGTTACAGTGCTTCGATTTATGACCTTGACGTGGTCCAGAGAACCAGTGGACCACGTCATATCTGCACATCCGAAGAACATCTATTATAGTGAGCCACTTCTGTCTTAGAGAATATAAGATGATGAACAAATGTGTTGCCTATTCATGTATTTACATCTGTTGTGAATAAACATGCATCATGAATACGATCTGATGATGTGAGTAATAGAGGAAATAACTGTAAAACGGCGTTCGTAATGACAACGGAAGTATTATTTTGAAAGTAGAATTAAGAGTATTAATGTATAAATACAATGAATAAACTAATAATCACAATAAAAATTATAATAGCAAACAACTTTGTGATGGTTCTTGTTTTCTGTGTATTGGTTGGAAGATCTATATCAGTAGATATAATATTTAATATTTTTACTGGGTGAGCTAGTAAGCAAGAGGAGGGACTCAGGCGCATGACCATTCGCTCTACGCAGAGGATCATCACATGATACAAATACCTGTATACAAATACCATCACAATTAACCACAACTTCCTTGTCATCCACGACATGTGTACCACTTTCTTGATAAACACGACATGTCACTTGCAGATTCAGACATTTCTGGGTGTAGCCACGACGCTTGTGTATGAACTCCCCAGACAACCACGACGCTGTGTATAGATTGGCAGACAACCACGACACGTAACTCTCCTGCCAGGATGCTCCTCAACGCCGCCTCAGCGCAATGTACTCTGTGTTATATGTCTTCCGTGTAATGGCGGTTACCATACGCTATGCAGACTTACTTGATTCACTTTATCTAAAACAGTTGTAAAAAGGGAGGTGGGGAAGGAATGGGGTGACAAGGGAAAGAAAGGGTCAATGTAGGGGAAGAAATGATATGGCGACGGCATAACGGATACTGACGAAGAGGAAGAAGAAGGCGACAAAGCGAAAGAAAGAAACAAAGAAGGAATGAGGTGATTATGAGGAAAAAAGAGGAGACATATTCAAAGAACAATAGGTTACAAAAGAATAACAAAAGATTGATGGAGATAGGAAAAAGGACCTAGAAAAGGGAAAACTGATTTCCTTAATGTGATTCTGAGACGTATTATGTCGTCCCATGTGAAAGAAATCACAATAATCGCGTGATTGCAAATACGTAAGAACAACCTAGTGAAAATAGGAAAGACACCTGATTGCTCTCATGTGCTTACACATGTGTGTGAGCACATGCACACAGGTGTTTTCCTTGTTTTCACTGTGGTATATTTATATTGTATTTTATATAAACATCACCGGTGATCGCTTCCACTTGGCATGAAATAAAGAGTAGTTATGTTTTACTGGTATTGGTGGCAACGGTAGAGATAAGAGAGAGAAAGAAAGAGAGAGAGAGAAAGAGAGAGAGAGAAAGAGAGAGAGAGAGAGAGAGAGAGAGAAAGGAGGGGGGGGGGAGGGAGGTAGGACAGGAGGGTTTGGATGAAAGGTAACTCCTGGTGAGGGAGACTTCAATATTTTATAAGAAAGATTAAACGCTCGGTGATTCTTTATGTGCTTGTGTACCTCCATGCAATCACGCGAGGGAGACACACACACATACACACACACACACACACACACACACTCACACACACACACACACAAACACACACACACACACACACACACACACACACACACACACACACACACACACACACACACACACACACACACACAGAAGGGCAAAGAAGACCGCAGACGGAGTATAGGCTAGGTGGTCAAAGACTGCAAACCTCGCTCAAGGAGAAAGATCTTGGGGTGAGTATAACACCAAACACATCTCCGGAAGCACACATCAACCAGATAACTGCTGCAGCATATGGGCGCCTGGCAAATCTGAGAATAGCGTTCCCATACCTTAGTAAGGAATCGTTCAA
>NC_091327.1:16725838-16768338 GCF_038502225.1 Cherax quadricarinatus
CACTGATTTATACAAAACAGGCTACCCAATGTAGCTATTTTTTTTATAGATGGAGTAAATTATTTATTACCAAACCAATGCAAAGTATGGTGCCAATCTATCTCGTATATGTAATAGCAACTTGGTATGGTCAACAATGGTCTGTAGTGCAGTGGCATAACACTATTTCAGACATATTCAACTTTTTCAGGGATATGTCAAGGCTGATTAATCTTCAGATAGATGGATTAGCTTTCAGATTTTTGCCACCGCAGTTTATTGTGCTCTTAGACTTTAAATTCAGCAGTGAAATAAATATAGCAGTGTACGAACCACAGCAATGACCAACCGGGCTGTGGTTCGTACGTCAGTTTGCGTGCGGTCAGCAGTAACTGCCTGGTTGATCAGACCCTGATCCACCATGAGGCCTGATCTCAGACCGAGCCGCGGGGGCGTTGACACCCGAAACTCCAGGTAGTGCAAGAACTTATCTTTCGCTCTGCGTAGAGCTATATCATGTCAACAAAGGGAAATGTTGTAACAGTAGATGCTGACTTTGCACTTGTGTTCATTCGTTGTTGTCGGTAGTATACCACATTCACCTAATAATCGCCACACCGCTGTCGCTCTCTTCTCAGCTGCGTTCCCTTGTCTTCAGATGGACTAACTTTCCCACAGCCTTTAGTGTTTCTGCTGAGTAAATACCACTTCCATCACGTTGGTTCGGCCTCTAAATCAACGCGAAGTGACCCCCTGACTGACTCGCTTCTCAGAGCTGACAGTTCTCTTCACCTGTTCTCTCCCTTTTAGGAACAACTTTTGATTAAAGATATTGGAACGACTGTTCCCTTCCTATGATCCAAACTGATTATTTCCCACTTTCCATTTACTGTATAACCCCTACTGGCTTAATGCTTCCCCATGAACATTATAGTAATTTTAAATAAAAAACAATCTGATACATATGAAAGCAAATTTCTATATTATTCTGTACTGTCTACAACAATGGGGGCAATGGGTTTTGATATTTGCTGAAGGACATAGCATAGACTACTTGATTCTCTCATTCCCCACTGAAACAGATCCCTAAATGCACTTATCACTGAACTGAGTATCAGAGCGGCCGATACCCCACAAATGCCGGAGAGATGCTCAATTCCACCTCGGATTAAGAGGGATTTCAGAGGGGATTACAGCCAAAGCAGGGAGAGAGGGTGAGAACACTGGCAGCGATGTGTGTATATAGTTGAATCTACCTGGAGAATACATGTATATACTTAAGTCTAACCGGAGAATGTAACTTAGTCTACCCGAATAACGTGTGTATATAGCTTAGTCTTCCCCGAATAATGCGCGTGTAACTTAGTTTACCTGATTTGAGTGTGCAATTCCGGTAATGTGTGCATAACCTGATTATATATATATATATATATATATATATATATATATATATATATATATATATATATATATATATATATATATATATATATATATATATATATATATATATATATATATATATATATATATATATATATATATATATATATATATATATATATATATATATATATATATATATATATATATTATATGCAAAACAACCACTGTGAAAGAATAATGTGAGTAGTCACGAAAGCGCTAGGAATTTCTCTATTCTTTTACAGTGGTTGTTTTGTATATTCTGAAATCACCTATTTACTGTGATCTTATTGCATTATATATATATATATATATATATATATATATATATATATATATATATATATATATATATATATATATATATATATATATATATATATATATATACATATATATATAATGTCAGTAAAATGTATATAAATCTTTGTCTTAAAGGTGTGTTTCTTGGAGTATATATACCGTTTACTTTTATACCGAATTTTGATTTACAGTATCACTGACTACTGGATTACAAGTGACATGAAATCTTAATGACACTCGTGTAGTCGATAGGCATTTAACCTTATAAACAAATAAACTACTGTCTGGTCTACCTGGGTAACGTTAACTTATACTCCACTGGGAGATTATTCAAAGAGTAAATAATCAAGATTTAAAACAGGTTTAATTTACATAATGACTCTCTTAGTCATAGACGTTATTCTTGATAATGTTGGTACACACAGACCTGTGTGTGTGTATGTGTGTGTGTGTGTGTGTGTGTGTGTGTGTGTGTGTGTGTGTGTGTGTGTGTGTGTGTGTGTGTGTGTGTGTAAGTAATCACCTAATTGTGGTTTCAGGGGTCGAGACACAGCTCCTGGCCCCGCCTCTTCACTGATCGCTACTAGGTCCTCTCTCTCTGCTTCCAGAGCTTTGTCATACCTCGTCTTAAAGCTATGTATGGCTCCTGTCTCCACTACATCACTTGTTAGGCTATTCCACTTCCTGATGACTCTGTGACTGAATAAATACTTCCTAACATCCCTATGACTCGTCTGAGTCTTCAGCTTCCAATTGTGACCCCTTGTTTCTGTGTCCCCTCTCTGGAACAACCTGTCTCTGTCTACCTTATCTACTCCACGTAGTATTTTGTATGTCGTTATCATGTCTCCCCTGACTCACCTGTCCTCCAGTGTCGTCAGTCCGATTTCCCTCAACCTTTCTTCGTAGGACATTCCCCTGAGCTCCGGAACTAGCCTTGTAGCAAACCTTTGTGAGTGTGTGTGTGTGAGTGTATTCACCTATTTGTGGTTGCAAGGGTCGAGTCTTAGCTCCTGGCCCCGCCTCTTCACTGGCTGTTACTGGGTCCTCTCTCTCCCTGCTCCATGAGCTTTATCAAACCTCGTCTTAAAACTATGTATGGTTCCCGCCTCCACTACGTCACTTTCTAGGTTATTCCACTGCCTGACAACTCTATGACTGAAGAAATACTTCCTAACATCCCTTTGACTCATCTGAGTCTTCAACTTCCAATTGTTACCTCTTGTTTCTGTGTCCCCTCCCTGGAACATCCTGTCTTCGTCCATCTTGTCTAATCCGCGCAGTATTTTATATGTCGTTATCATGTCTCCCCTGACCCTCCTGTCCTCCAGTGTCGTCAGGCCGATTTCCCTTAACCTTTCTTCATAGGACATTTCCCTTAGCTCTGGAACTAACCTTGTCGCAAACCTTTGCACTTTCTCTAATTTCTTGACGTGCTTGATCAAGTGCGGGTTCCAAACAGGTGCTGCATACTCCAGTATGGGCCTGACGTACACGGTGTACAGTGTCTTGAACGATTCCTTACTAAGGTATCGGAACGCTGTTCTCAGGTTTGCCAGGCGCCCATATGCTGCAGCAGTTATCTGGTTGATGTGTGCTTCCGGAGACATGCTCGGTGTTATACTCACCCCAAGATCTTTCTCCTTGAGCGAGGTTTGCAGTCTTTGGCCACCTAGCCTATACTCCGTCTGCGGTCTTCTGTGCCCTTCCCCGATCTTCATGACTTTGCATTTGGCGGGGTTAAATTCGAGAAGCCAGTTGCTGGACCAGGTGTCCAGTCTGTCCAGGTCTCTTTGAAGTCCTGCCTGATCCTCATCTGATTTAATTCTCCTCATTAACTTCACATCATCTGCGAACAGGGACACTTCTGAGTCTAACCCTTCCATCATGTCGTTCACATATACCAAAAATAGCACTGGTCCTAGGACCGACCCCTGTGGGACCCCGCTCGTCACAGGTGCCCACTGTGATACCTCATCACGTACCATGACTCGTTGTTGCCTCCCTGTCAGGTATTCTCTGATCCATTGCAGTGCCCTTCCTGTTATATGCACCTGATCCTCTAGCTTCTGCACTAATCTCTTGTGAGGAACTGTGTCAAAGGCCTTCTTGCAGTCCAAGAAGATGCAATCAACCCACCTCTCTCGTGTCTTACTTCTG
The DNA here is from genome assembly GCF_038502225.1 of Cherax quadricarinatus. Lineage (NCBI taxonomy): Eukaryota > Metazoa > Arthropoda > Malacostraca > Decapoda > Parastacidae > Cherax > Cherax quadricarinatus. The sequence goes on from NC_091327.1 coordinate 16,729,706, forward strand.
TTAGTTTATCATAAAACTCCAGAAGGTTTGTGACACAGGATTTGCCTTCCATGAATCCATGCTGGTTGGCGTTTATACTCTTGTTCCGTTCCAGGTGCTCCACCACTCTCCTCCTGATAATCTTCTCCATAACTTTGCATACTATACACGTCAGTGACACAGGTCTATAGTTTAGTGCCTCTTTTCTGTCTCCTTTTTTAAAAATGGGAACTACATTTGCCGTCTTCCATACCTCAGGTAGTTGCCCAGTTTCCAGGGATGTGTTGAAGATTGTGGTAAGTGGCACGCACAGCATATCCGCTCCCTCTCTAAGGACCCACGGGGAGATGCTGTCCGGTCCCATTGCCTTTGAGGTATCGATGTCCCTTAGCTTCTTCACCTTCTCTTCATTTGTATGTATGTCATCCAACACTTGTTGGTATATTCCTTGTTGGTGTCCCCCTCTGTTCTGTCCCCCCAGAGGCCTTCCTCTCTACACTGTAAATACTTCCTTAAATCTCATATTGAGCTCCTCACATACTTCTTGATCGTTTCTTTGAGTTCCCCACCTTCTTTCCTCAGCCTTATCACCTGGTCTTTGACTGTTGTCTTCCTCCTAATGTGGCTATACAGCAGTTTCGGGTCAGACTTGATTTTCGATGCTATGTCGTTCTCGTACTGTCGCTGCGTGTGTGTGTGTGTGTGTGTGTGTGTGTGTGTGTGTGTGTGTGTGTGTGTGTGTGTGTGTGTGTGTGTGTGTGTGTGTGTGTGTGTGTGTGTGTGTGTGTGTGTGTGTTTGTGTGTGTGTGTGTTTGTGTGTGTATATGTGTGTTGGTGTGTGTGTGTGTGTGTGTGTGTGTGTGTGCGTGTGTGCGTGTGTGTGTGTGTGTGTGTACTCACCTATTTGTACTCACCTATTTGTGGTTGCAGGGGTCGAGTCACAGCTCCTGGCCCCGCCTCTTCGCTGTGTGTGTGTATGTGTGTATGTGTGTGTGTGTGTTTGTGTGTGTGTGTGTGTGTGTGTGTGTGTGTGTGTGTGTGTGTGTGTGTGTGTGTGTGTGTGTGTGTGGAACATCCTGTCTTTGTCCACCTTGCTAATTCCACGCAGAATTTTTTGTATATCGTTGTCATGTCTCCCCTAACCCTCCTGTCCTCCGGTGTCGTCAGGCCGATTTCCCTTAACCTTTCTTCGTAGGACATTCCCCTTAGCTCTGGAACTAGCCTTGTTGCAAGCCTTTGCAGCTTCTCTAATGTCTTAACGTGCTGGACCAGGTGTGGGTTCCTAACTGGTGCTGCATGCTCAAGTATGGGCCTGACGTACACGGAGTAGAGAATCTTGAGCGATTCCTTAGGTATCGGAACGCTATTCTCAGGTTGCCAGAAGTCCATATACCGCAGCAGTTCTCTGGTTGATGTGCACCTCAGAAGATGTGTTCGGTAGTATACTCACCCCAAGATCCTTTTCATTGAGTGAGGTGTGCAGTCTTTGGCTACCTAGCCTATACTCTGCAGTCTTCTTTGTCCTTCCCTGATCTTCATGACTTAGCATTTGGCGGGGTTAAATTCAAGGAGCCAGTTGTTGGACCAAGCTTCCAGCCTCTCTAGGTCTGTTAATATGTGTAGAAGATACAGAAGTCCAGGTTATGTTATAAAAACTTTATTTTGTGTAATAACCACCAGGGACAACAGCCTCTAGTTGGCACAGTTATACCACACTTACCTTTGATTCCCTAGGCGCCGTTTGACCACCTCGGCCATACAGCCCTGATAATACACATTAGCAAAAGAAAAAAGGCCTGGGTTAGCGAAAGATGTCGCCAGAGGCCATCAAATAGGTAACATCTATGTTTTAAGTGATATTAGCAATCCTCAAAACCGTGATCAGAAATTTAAACACTGTACCATTTCTGGCTCTTTAACACTACGTTCGCAAGTTCCGTTCTATTAGAACGAAACCACGACGTGAAACTTCCACCTAATGAAACATATATAGAAACTAAAAGAACCACATTTGTACAATAAAACTTATTTCAGAGCAGGGAGGATTGCAATAAGGATTTAGTATTTTTTTTTTAACATAATAGGAGAGAATCTAGGCACTATAAACAAGACCACGCCGGTGTAGACGAGGATCAGCGGGGAGGGAGACACGACAACGAAGTGCAGTATTCTACGAGGAACCAACAGGAAACAAAAGGAACTAAAGGGAACCAACAGAAACCATCGGAAAACAGGAACCAACTGGAACTAACGGTAAAAACGGAAACCAACAGGAACCAACGGAAACCAGTGGAAACCAACAGCAACCAACGGAACAACGGGAACCAACGGAGACCAACATGAACCAATGGGAACCAACAGGAACCAACGGAAACCAGGAACCAACAGTAACGAACAGAACGAGAGAGAATTCGAAAGGAATGATTAGGGCAAAAAGAAACCAGAGATCGTAGAAAGAATTTATTCATCCTCAAGGAGGTCGAGAAGCAATCGAGGCAAAATTAATTCACAGTTTCAACACTAGGTATGGCAAGGTCCAAAAACTTATAATCTGATAGGTATTTTTTTCAAAATCATCTGTGAATCGACAACCATCTTTTCTGTAAACACAATTTCTCGAATACACTTACACACACACACATTACATAGCGGGAACGCTTCACTCTGGAGGTCCCAAGGTGGTAATAGCAGTGATGTATAACCCACCACAGAACAGCAGGAGGCCAAGGCAAGAGTACGACGAGAGCAATAGAGCGATGGTTGACACACTGGCTGCAGTGGCCAGAAGAGCTCATGCATGCAGGGCAAAGCTCCTGATCATGGGTGACTTTAACCACAAGGAGATCGATTGGGAGAACTTGGAGCCACATGTGAGCCAAGATACTTGGAGGGCTAAGATGATGGAGGTGGTACTGGAAAACTTCATGTACCAACATGTAAGGGACACTACAAGAGAGAGAAGAGAGGATGAACCAGCAAGACTGGACTTAGTATTCACCTTGAGTAGTGCAGATATCGAGGACATCACATATGAACGACCCCTTGGGGCCAGCGATCATGTGGTTTTAAGCTTCGAATACACAGTAGAGCTACAAGTGGAGGGAGAAGCAGGAAAGCCAGGACGAATGAAGCCAAACTACAAGAAATGGGACTACACGGGAATGAGAAACTTCCTGAACGGGGTTCAGTGGGACAGAGAACTGGCAGGGAAGCCAGTTAATGAGATGATGGAATGTGTAGCAACAATATGCAAGGAGGCTGAGGAGAGGTTTGTACGCAAGGGTAACAGGAATAATGAAAAAGCCAGGATGAGCCCTTAGTTCACTTAAAGGTGTAGAGAGGCTAAAACCAAGTGTGATAGGGAATGGAAGAAATATAGAAGGCAAAGGACCCAGGAGAATAAGGAGAGCAGTCGTAGAGCCAAGAAACGAATATGCACAGATAAGAAGGGAGACCCAAAGACAATATGAAAACGACATAGTGAAGTATGTGAGGAACTCAACAAGAGATTCAAAGAAGTGTTCACAGAGGAGACAGAAGGGGCTCCAGAAAGACGGAGAGGTGGGGCACACCACTAAGTGCTGGACACAGTGCACACAACCGAAGAAGTGAAGAGGCTTCTGAGTGAGCTAGATACCTCAAAGGCAATGGGGCCAGATAACATCTCCCCATGGGTCCTGAGAGAGGGAGCAGAGGCGCTATGTGTACCCCTAACAACAATATTCAATACATCTATCGAAACAGGGAGATTGCCTGAGGCATGGAAGACAGCAAATGTAGTCCCAATCTTTAAAAAAGGAGACAGACATGAAGCACTAAACTACAGACCAGTGTCACTGACATGTATAGTATGCAAAATCATGGAGAAGATTATCAGGAGAAGAGTGGTGGAACACCTAGAAAGGAATGATCTCATCAACAGCAGCCAACATGGTTTCATGGATGGGAAATCCTGTGTCACAAACCTACTGGAGTTCTATGACACAGTGACAGCAGTAAGAGAGAGGGGTGGGTGGATTGCATATTCTTGGACTGCAAGAAGGCATTTGACACAGTTCCACACAAGAGATTAGTGCAAAAACTGGAGGACCAAGCAGGGATAACAGGGAGGGCACTACAATGGATCAGGGAATACTTGTCAGGAAGACAGCAGCGAGTCATGGTACGTGGCGAGGTGTCAGAGTGGGCACCTGTGACCAGCGGGGTCTCACAGGGGTCATTCCTAGGACCAGTGCTGTTTCTGGTATTTGTGAACGACATGACGGAAGGAATAGACTCCGAGGTGTCCCTGTTTGCAGATGACATGAAGTTGATGAGAAGAATTCACTCGATCGAAGACCAGGCAGAACTACAAAGGGATCTGGACAGGCTGCAGACCTGGTCCAGCAATTGGCTCCTGGAGTTCAATCCCACCAAGTGCAAAGTCATGAAGATTGGGGAAGGGCAAAGAAGACCGCAGACGGAGTACAGTCTAGGGGGCCAGAGACTACAAACCTCACTCAAGGAAAAAGATCTTGGGGTGAGTATAACACCAGGCACATCTCCTGAAGCGCACATCAACCAAATAACTGCTGCAGCATATGGGCGCCTAGCAAACCTCAGAACAGCATTCCGACATCTTAATAAGGAATCGTTCAGGACCCTGTACACCGTGTACGTTAGGCCCATATTGGAGTATGCAGCACCAGTTTGGAACCCACACTTAGCCAAGCACGTAAAGAAACTAGAGAATGTGCAAAGGTTTGCAACAAGACTAGTCCCAGAGCTAAGAGGTATGTCCTACGAGAAGAGGTTAAGGGAAATCAACCTGACGACACTGGAGGACAGGAGAGATAGGAGGGACATGATAACGACATACAAAATACTGAGAGGAATTGACAAGGTGGACAATGACAGGATGTTCCAAAGATTGGACACAGTAACAAGGGGACACAGTTGGAAGTTGAAGACACAGATGAATCACAGGGATGTTAGGAAGTATTTCTTCAGTCACAGAGTAGTCAGGAAGTGAAATAGTTTGGGAAGCGATGTAGTGGAGGCAGCATCCATACATAGCTTTAAGCAAAGGTATGATAAAGCTCACGGTTCAGGGAGAGTGACCTAGTAGCGACCAGTGAAGAGGCGGGGCCAGGAGCTTGGACTCGACCCCTGCAACCTCAACTAGGTGAGTACAATTAGGTGAGTACACACACACACACTTGCACTTGTGTCCTTTTACTTTACAAACCACAGGAAAAATGACCGGGTGCGATAATGTGCGTAGCCGCCTTATCCAGCACTGTACAGTGGTCAGAGGTCAGAGGTCACTTCGAAGCCTTTTTGAAACGGCTTTCGTGTATAGATGTTTACAGAATTGAACTGTAGACAAGCCGGCTCGGTTGGACTCCAGAAAAGCGTTCAAAGACCGAGTCAATTTTTTTCTGAACAAAATTGTTCGGACTCCTGTTCGGTCGAGGTTCAAACACCGAGGCTCCACTGTACAATCTTTAGTGCAATGAATATGCAAGCTATGAGGTGATATCCTAATTCCAACCACTTAAAAACCCAGCCTTATGTGAAGTGTACAACCATCCACTAGGATGCCACCCAAAACAGTCAGCTAATGGCCCATCCCGCCCTCTTAATCCCAGTCATAAATTCAGTGTTGCAAAGGCAATCAAATGGCTGACTGATGAAGTTACCATAAACAGTGAAAATCTCAGTTATATCAACAGCGTTCAGTGGGGGTCAGATTTTTGTTTCTGTTTTATCAAGATTTGAGAAAATTCAGACTGAGAAAAACTCTCCGTCGGTGTCCCGTTGTGCGGAGCTTTATCAAGATTTGAGGAAGTACTGACTATGAGAAACTTTGCCTCAATAAAAGCTTGTCGGCAGTACGTCATTTTTATCTCGTGTTCCAGTGATGCTGTAGTTTACTGGCACCATCTTCATACGTTGATTTCCTGATGGGTTAAAACGAACGTTTTGGTGTCACTTCTGAGCTTTCCATTACTGAATTACAGCATTTTCGTGTGTGTGTGTGTGTGTGAGAGAGAGAGAGAGAGAGAGAGAGAGAGAGAGAGAGAGAGGGAGAGAGAGAGAGAGAGAGAGAGAGAGAGAGAGAGAGAGAGAGAGAGAGAGAGAGAGAGAGAGAGAGAGAGAGAGAGAGAGAAGGAGAGAGAGAGAGATAGTCAGAGACAGAGACAGAGAAACACATGAAAGACAGATAGTTTAAATTTCTCACATAGGCTAGCTGCTGAGTACTATGTACTTCTAGCTAGATTAAAAATTTTCATCTATTATCTAGATGTTTGAAGCAACTGTAGTAAAGCATTAGGCTCTCCACTCCACCGTCCCCTCCCTTCGGTCACTGCCAGTTTGAAACAAGCGAGGAAACATGCGATATTAAATTGGAAAAACGGCGTAGAATTTATATAAGTGGATGGAGAGCTTGGACTACAAATTAGCATGAATTTTGTGTATTGTACTTACTGCTATAACTTCTTATACTCGACTGCTATCTACAAATCTGTGTGTATCGGTTATTCTGCTTTAAGTTTCCATTAGTTCTATCTCTGGATTCTGTAGTGCAGGTGGACGTGAAAAAAACTGAATAGCCAAAGCAAACTTTGGAGTAAGCACCAGGATACCTGTGGCCACTGTTACCATTGCCATAACCATCACTATTACCTCGACTTCTACTACTATTGTTATTATATGCTGGGAAGAATGGTAATCTGTATATTTTAGCCTCCGGTTTAGGTCCTCTTTATCGGATAAGGAGAGAGACCAAGTATTTATAAGTGTAAGGAAAGTGATTGGGAAGTTTCTTGGGTCCTCGTGGTGACTGATGGCATTTCACTCTTGGCTGCCCTTTTAGGGACGTGAGGGTGTACAGATGACCTCTTACATTACCTTGTCCTTATATAGCAGTGAGAGAGTGTTTGTGCTGATATGATACGAATATAAGAATAAAGGAATTGGAAAACACTACATTAGGCCTGCTATCCTTTAAATTTCAAATGGCAGCCCTTGCTTAACGGTTTGTTGTTGTGAGAGAGTCTGGGTAGTTGATTGAATGGATGATTAAACTCGCTGCTGGAATTGTTTTAAATTTATATTAGTTTATCACAACTGGTCATATATTTTCTTATGAAATGTTAACGTTCGGTTCAGGTTCGGTTAGTTACGCTTCAGTTGTTTTCCGCTAGTACGGATCTTCCATCTTGTGGATGAAGTTAGTACCATCCCAGTTTAGAGTATGGTGCGAATATTTTATGTGCTGGAAAAATACAAAGCTTTCTTGGTCGTACCTGAGTGTGCGCTTGTGTTCAGTTATCCTTCTCCAAAGACCCCGGACGGTTGTTTCTACATACATTAAATCACAGATGTTCTACAGGATTTGTTTAAGTTTTTTGTGTGATTCTTAGAAAAAAAGGGCCTTAAATTGTTTAAGTAGGAAAATGTGATCCCGGTAAGGTCTCTCTCTTTTTTTTTTTTTTTTTTTTTTAAGAACTTCCTTGATAGAATGATTTGACTAATTTTGGAGAACTGTTGTTTTCTTTCAGCTTTGTTAAATAGTTGGTTTTAAAGTGGCTTTTGTTGACTTGTTTAACACTGACACGAGATCAATATGGAGCGTCAAGTTTGGAGACTTGCTTTTTGACTGTCTCTCTCTCTCTTAGTGTGGGAGTCTGGGACCACATATCCTCGAGGCTCATGAAAAAAGGTTGGAAAGTTTTATTTTCAGTAGTGATGAATAAGGAAATGGATGTAATTGGCTGCGTGTGTGGGTCTTGGATCTTTCTGTACACTTCATTCTAACCATTGTTCATTTTTTTTTTTAAACTTGTCAAGAAATTGTACTGTATTATGTTTTTTTCAGTACTACTTTGAATTTGATGGATGGTACTAGTTGGTTAAGCTTGTTAAAGAATATAATGATTTCACAACATTCTTTACTAAGTGGAAGGTGGGGAGAGAGCCTTCTGAATTTTTGTCCTTATCTCAAGCTCCTAGATAATACACGCCCTTAATCTAGATAAAAACAGGTAATTCGTAGCAGATAACCTCGTTGTGCACTCCCAAGTTCTCTGCCATAGCAGAAGACCATAAGAAAGAAGAAGCACTGCAGCAGGCCTACTGGCCCAAGCTAGTCAGGTCCAAGTCACATGTGTTTACTTATATTGTGGCCAGAGGGAGTAAAGGACTGGAAAAAGCCATCAACTAAACTATCCTAACATCAATTACTAGTATATAGACAGAATTATAGGTAGCAAGAATAAAGATAATCATTCTTAGAGGATAAATTCTTTATAATCAATAAGATCGTTTGTTATTTACCTTCCCATGTATGCTCTTTCTTTTTCATTCTCTTCTCTTCTTCCTTCCTCTCTTCACAGCATTCTCCTTCATTTTCTTCCTAGATCTTTGCACACACATTCCAACATACCTTCATCCCATTCTTAAGAGATCCCCAAAAAACTCGAAGAGTGTCATTACTTACAAGAAATTTTGATAATTTCACCAAAAAATTGCTTGTACGAGAGAGGAGTAAAGAAATGAAGAGTTCAAGGATTAAGAAGAGATTGAAAGAAGGATACCGAGAGAGAGAGAGAGAGAGAGAGAGAGAGAGAGAGAGAGAGAGAGAGAGAGAGAGAGAGAGAGAGAGAGAGAGAGAGAGAGAGAGAGAGAGAAGAATGAGGAGCAAATGGATAAAGCATGCGTAATATATACGACCTTCAAGTCTGGTAGTTATTTATCTAATAGTCAGTCGTCGTACCAATAACTAACTTTACTCCGTATTTGGAGAAAAATATAATGATTACCTGGCTGATGTATGCTGGAGGAGATGATGAGGCCATAATGTATTTTGAGAGACAAATAGCTGCGAGCGGCTCACAAACTTGCCCTCCAAGGTTACAAAGCGATCACCTCCTATTAACAGGCATAATTGGGCACAATGCTTATCATGTGTCCGCTTCAAGGAGTACTTAGGCTATGTTACTCACGAAATGAATTATTGTTCTCGACCGCTATTTTTTTTTTTGGGGGGGGGGTGTCTTTGACTGAGGGAGAGGCGCAGTTGTAAGGTTCTCTATTTAGGTAATATTAAAAAAAAAAAAGGTTGAGATAGACATGTTTCGGTGTGTGTGTGTGTGTGTGTGTATGTGTGTGTGTGTGTGTGTGTGTGTGTGTGTGTGTGTGTGTGTGTCTGTGTGTGTGTGTGTGTGTGTGTGTGTGGGCCTGTGTTTGTGCGTTAATTTGCAATTTAAAAACAAATGATTTTTTAACATTAGTATGACTCATTTGGTCTTGCGTCTGTGCCCCCTCGTCCAGGACCACCATTTGTTAAATAGTCAATTCCTGTGTAACCTCTCATGATCACTCATCATTATGATCTACGCTCTTACCGAGCCTTGAGGTCAAGTTTATAGTCTTTCTTCATAGCTCGTGCCTTTCAACTCAGGTACTTGGGTTTGTGTGTGTGTGTGTGTGTGTGTAACACTTGTGTATATAGGGTTGCATATACATGCGTATGTATTCGTATATGTGTGTGTCTGTGCGTGCGTGTTTATCTCCCCAGTGTGTGAGGCTTGGTTTCGTTTATTTCTAATAGGTGTATGGCCTCTTCTGTCTGGCCTGCCTGTGGACTCGTCGTTGGAGTCCCCTTGGGCAGTTTTCACATCGTGACCAGACCTCCTCCCCGCCTACGTATTGGCCCCCACAGCGCCGTTCCTCCGCCAGTTATCATGCGCCATAGCGGCAGCACGAGGACCTCGCCTTCTGCTAGATGGCTGCCGAGACCTCTCACAACGTGAATATTTGATAACTTGTTCGTGGGATGTAGTCGACCAGAGCTACTACTTCCTTCACGTAGCCTTCCTTCCTCTTCCTGACTCTCTTGCCCCTTCTCGTTCACCTCCTCCTCCTCCTCATTCTCCTCCTGACTCTCATCTTCCTTCTTCTCCTCCCCTGCCCCTCACCCTCACCTCCTCCTCCTCTTCCTCCTCCTCGTCCTCGTCCTCGTCCTCCTCCTCCTCCTCCTCCTCCTCCTCCTCCTCCTCCTCAACCTTCTTCACCCCATCCCGCAACATACAAGCTTCTACCACCTTTTCCCTGCTCTCTCTCTCTCTCTTTCCCTCTTTCCCAACGCGATGGTCTGATGCTCTCCAGCGACCACCAGGCAAAATGCAGAGATTCAAGTCCTGGGAATTGAGTTCGATGCGTTTACGAGGAGATGGAGGTCGTGGCGGCTGTTGCACCACCAGGATTTGTTGCAAAGAGGTGAAGCAATAACAGATAAATTGTTGTTTGGCTGGGGAAGACAGGGGGTAGACCGTTTCCTTCTTTGACTCTCCCTGCGCTCCACCTTCGCCATGGGTCCCCGGGTTCTCGTTCCATCAGGCTTAGGCAAATTTAAAGCCTCTATAAATGATATGTAAGGGCTCGGGGAACGGGGCCGGTGTCGATTAGAAGCCCGTAGCAATGGCCAGTGCCGGGAGCGGCAGTGAGAGTATTTTCAGATTATTGTAGTGTCGCCCGCTCGGGGTAACATTGGGGTGTCAGGGTAATGGAAATCTACATGCTGTCAGTAGGCTGCCTCCGCCTGCTGGAATGGCCGGCTGCCCCGGGTGCTGGAGGGTTATGGCTTCACCCATTGTTCCAGCACGCTTCCAGCACAGGTGTAAAATAAATCATTCTTAATTCACGCCAGCAACAAGCCGAAGAAAGAAAGGATTACTAAACGGGGGTCCAGATGGGGTCGGGATTTTCGGCGCTGCATGGGGCGAGTCTATTGCAAACCCACTACGCAGGGGTCGCTTGATGCTCTCTTTCCCAAGCTCGTTGTTGAAAAACTATTGTTTCTATGGCCCTGACCTCGTACTGCCTGGCGCTGCTTCATAGTGAATATTGCACTACTTTTAATGCTTTCTCTCTTCCGGAACTTGTAATTGAATATGTATGCATATATATTTATGTATACATGTATATATGTACATACATAAATATATGTATATATGTACATATATTTATGTATGAATATATATATATATATATATATATATATATATATATATATATATATATATATATATATATATATATATATATATATATATATTCATATATATATGAAAATACAACCTATACTGCTAAATGGGGACCATCAACCTCGGAGAAGAGAATAAATGTACTTCAGGGATAAATCTAGAGATTCCTCAATATATGTATAGGAATATTTTAATAACCTTCCTTCAAATGATACATGGGAACCTATGTTTTCATATTAATGCGTATAGCTATGATGAGGAATTTTTAAGAATGCCGACGTTGGTTGGGAACCCAAAAGGCAGCAGGCATTTCCTCTCTGGATCGCTGCACCGAGAAGAATATTTGTATTTCTTCCTGAAGCCATTTGAATATTCCACTTCCCCTACCACCCCACCTTTTAATAATTTTTTTACCAATAGGTATATTTTATTACGTAATATGGTATACAAGACTTAAAAGGATGCATTGCAGGTACAAAGATGGCATATGCAGTACATGAGGCTAGAGGGATACATTTCAAGCACATATTGCTACGTGTTTGTCACAGATTACATGCTACGGTTACAAAGGGTCCAGAATAGAGCTCTTCGCTTTATTACCGATACCAGGAGGAGAGACAGAGTTAAAATGGCAGATTTACACACACAACAAGATATCACTGCCATAAATGTACGCCTTGACACCCTAAAAAAGAAACAACTTTATACAATGCAAGAACTATACATGCCAGATAGAGAACATCCTATACAAGTGATAAATACCACCGATTACACCATCAATACTCCGCCTCACAGGACTCAAAGAATGACTCTCCCACAGAGGGTTCGTCGTTTTATTCATAAAGATGATTACCCTCGACCCATGATTTTGAGCAACTTACCGGATGAAGAAGATTGGATACCACCAGAACCCTTCTATGTATACTGAGAAAATCATCGCCCCCAATTAGGGAGACATCTTAAATAACTTTCTAATGTAAAATTATGCTATTGACTATTGTTGACACCACCATTAAGAAGCTATTGTCACGAGCTCATAAACTGGCCAGAAAATTATTGCCTTTCTTGTCGTATAAATATCCGTTGTGCAATCGCGAAAAAAAAAAAAAAAAAAAAAAAAAAAAAAAAAAAAAAAAAAAAAAAAAAAAAAAAAAAAAAAAATTGCAACTTGTATAACTACTACCAATTCAGAGTCATGTACATATATACCTATTATATCTATGTGACTCTGATGGGTTAGTATTATACCCATTAAAGAATATCTTATCAATTCACATACACTTTTTAAATTACACCAAAGTGGTTGGGCCACTTACCTTTTATATCCTACCTCTCCCCCCCCTCCAACCCTTTTCCAATATTTCCATCCTTACCCATCCTTCTTCCTTACCCATCTTACCAAAGCTCTGGTCATTAGAACTAGAACAAGAACAATGCAAAATTTTATCCAGATCCTCAGAGCTGGGATGCGTACCCAGGATACAGCAGGCATTACCCCTCTGAACCGCAACGCTGAGTCACTGGAACAGAAAACAAGCCACCCTGGGATCCCTAGTTACCCTGATGAGTCTTTATATACACATGCGTACATACATGCATACACACACACACACACACACACACACACACACACACACACACACACACACACACACACACACACACACACACACACACGATCGAAGACCAGGCAGAACTACAAAGGGATCTGGACAGGCTGCAGACCTGGTCCAGCAATTGGCTCCTGGAGTTCAATCCCACCAAGTGCATAGTCATGAAGATTGGGGAAGGGCAAAAAAGACCGCAGACGGAGTACAGTCTAGGGGGCCAGAGACTACAAACCTCACTCAAGGAAAAACATCTTGGGGTGAGTATAACACCAGGCACATCTCCTGAAGCGCACATCAACCAAATAACTGCTGCAGCATATGGGCGCCTAGCAAACCTCAGAACAGCATTCCGACATCTTAATAAGGAATCATTCAGGACCCTGTACACCGTGTACGTTAGGCCCATATTGGAGTATGCGGCACCAGTTTGGAACCCACACCTAGCCAAGCACGTAAAGAAACTAGAGAAAGTGCAAAGGTTTGCAACAAGACTAGTCCCAGAGCTAAGAGGTATGTCCTACGAGGAGAGGTTAAGGGAAATCAACCTGACGACACTGGGGGACAGGAGAGATAGGGGGGACATGATAACGACATACAAAATACTGAGAGGAATTGACAAGGTGGACAAAGACAGGATGTTCCAGAGATTGGACACAGTAACAAGGGGACACAGTTGGAAGTTGAAGACACAGATGAATCACAGGGATGTTAGGAAGTATTTCTTCAGCCACAGAGTAGTCAGTAAGTGGAATAGTTTGGGAAGCGATGTAGTGGAGGCAGGATCCATACATAGCTTTAAGCAGAGGAATGATAAAGCTCACGGCTCAGGGAGAGTGACCTAGTAGCTATCAGTGAAGAGGCGGGGCCAGGAGCTCGGACTCAACCCCCGCAACCTCAACTAGGTGAGTACAACTAGGTGAGTACACACACACACACATGGCCCTCCTCATGGTTAGAGCGTCATGTGATTTTCGCATACACGGGTTCGTAGTGTTGTTATTGATATATATATATATATATATATATATATATATATATATATATATATATATATATATATATATATATATATAAGTATATTTTCACAGTCCTAGTAAGGAAATATTGGTTGCTGGTAGTTTTTTTGCCAAGGTATTAATATTCCCGTTATCATAATACTTCTTCAGTGTTGTGGGTACTGTGGAGGGGTGTGGCAATATGGGGAGTCTGAGGATGTCATTTAATGGTACTTTGTAATTTGGTTCCACCCCGGGAGTAAAATTTATGGTAATCGGTAGAAAATGTAATTGAAAAAAAAATAGTTGAACTGAATCAGTTTTTTTTGAGATAGGTGAAAGCAACGATAGATCTTCGGGTTTTTTAATTATCCAGAAGAATACTCCTTTGCAGTTTTTCTTCAAAGTGTTTCGCTTTTAAGTTAACATGACAGGGAAAAGGGGACTGTCTGTGGTCATATCGAACACTTGCAAAGTATCACAGATATGCAAATAAGACACACGAAAAGGGGTATGGTATTTATTGCGATAACGTTTCTTATGGTATTTATTGTCATAACGTTTCTTATGGCATTTATTGTGATAACGTTTATTATGGTGTTTATTGTGATAACGTTTCTTATGGTATTTATTGTGATAACGTTTATTATGGCATTTATTGTCACAACGTTTATTATGGCATTTATTGTCATAACGTTTCTTACAATATTTTTTATGAAAAATTCTTTAGCTGACGAGAACGTCTTTGCAATAAAATGCCCTAACCTTCTTTACGAGTCTTATTTAAAAACATTCATTATACTATCATCGTAAAAACATGTCGAACAAATATTGATAAGATCCCTTGTCTATGTCTCCCATTTTTACTTTAAATAACTTTCTTCATTAGATTCGCTAACTCCATCTATAAAATAATCTTGAGGTTGAACCAGATATTCAAGAAAGGCTATTAACAAATTTAATCTCTACCTTAGTAAGGCACATAAGGAATGGATTGAAGCAGCTTAAGATACAGGTTCGGCGATATTAAAGGCATATGCTGGAAGCACCATAACGTGCAAGATCAGAGAAACTTAAGGTACGCTGGGGGGCTTGTTCAAATTGATAACTTTTGTCTCCTATTTTGGAAGATCCCATTAGGCGAGAACTAGCAGGGTGCGCCGCTAGTACTGCCTGCCTTCCCCCTCCCTCCTTCCTCCCTCCACTGGTCTCTCTCTCTCTCTCTCTCTCTCTCTCTCCCTATCTCTCTCTCTCCCTATCTCTCTCCCTATCTCTCTCTCTCCCTATCTCTCTCTCTCCCCCTATCTCTCTCCCTATCTCTCTCTCTCCCCTATGTCTCTCTCTCTCCTTATCTCTCTCTCTCTCCCCCTATATCTCTCTCTCCCCCTATGTATCTCTCCCTCTCTCTCTGTCTCTCTGACACACAATGGCAACCACCACAGTCACACCACTATCCCCACACCCATACAATCACATCATAGATACAGCACCACAACCACACCACCACCTTATTACAACAACAATAGCCCCACTACAGTAGCTCCTTCGTAAAAGAGCCACCACTAGCATGCCATCACCGCCTCATCTGCACCATGAAAGTCAATGACCATCAACGATTTCTCTACTCCTCTTCTTAATTGCAATCTTAAAAACATTGTTCGAGGTTTAAAGTAATACATATGTAAGCGAATCTTCAGAGAATGAATTTTCATGTAAATATTTACACTAGCGTTTTGTTCATATATATATATATATACAGAATAACCACTGAAAAACTAATGAATTTTCAAGGGTTTACGTGATTTCTCACATTACCACAGTTTTTTGATAATGTAAGAAATTACGAACGCGCTTGATAATATATTATTTTTTCCTATGGGTGATATATATATATATATATATATATATATATATATATATATATATATATATATATATATATATATATATATATATATATATATGTGTGTGTGTGTGTGTGTGTGTATGTGTGTGTGTGTGTGTGTGTGTGTGTGTGTGTGTGTGTGTGTGTGTGTGTGTGTGTGTGTGTGTGTGTGTGCGTGTGTGTGTGTATTATGCAGGATGGAAACAACCACGGGGGGAGTAGAATGATAGCTCTAGGCCTTTCGTGTTACAATCAACACATCATCAGGAGCTTGCAAAATTGCAGAAAAGAAGTGAATGTCCAAGCAAGTACGTTCCCAAACGACCGTCTTCACTAGAGCTATCTTTCTATATATATATATGTGTGTGTGTGTGTGTATGTGTGTGTGTGTATGTGTGTGTGTGTGTGTGTGTGTGTGTGTGTGTGTGTGTGTGTGTGTGTGTGTGCGTATGTAGTATACAGTTTATAATTATTATTAAACTCTAAGGGCACTGTACCATCGTTATGCTTGCCTTCACTCTTCTTCTTCATGGAGGTCTAAAATCGCTCACGAACTTTAAAGTCCATTAGGTCGAAGGTCATGGTTGGGGAGGTGAGTGTCTGTATCATAAAACTGCTCTTGTTGCTATTATACACACAATTTTTACTGCTATCGTAATTTCGCACGCAATTTAGTGGCGACTGCTGCGTTATTTAAGATTTGTGTTGCCACTCTGGGTGTTTGCCAAATCATTCCTTACTCCTTTGTTGCTGTCATCTACGTTATCTCTTATTCATCTTTATTGTTGTTTCCCACATCGGAGTCGTTAACTTTTAGCACTGACACGATAACTGACCCTAAGTTCTAGGAAATTACACTTCGGCGTCTGTGGGCAGCTCTCTCCTTATAATAGAAAGTTGGTTTTCGCTCTCGTTTCTGGGCGTCAAAGTCTGCACGGTCTAAACTACGACTGTAATTTTTAATTGTTCATTTATGCTAGGGTTACCTAGAGTAGCTTAAGCGAACCTATGCTAAATTTACCCATATTTACTTATAGTTAAAACCCAGCACAAAAATCCCATATATTTGTAATGTATGTCTAGCATGGAAGAGCTGTGGGGGCCAAAACTCATGCTTTAATTTGGAGAGCGTTTTGCTCTATGGAAAGCTTTTTCACGTCATAATGACCTTGATAAAGCTCTGCACAGAGTGAAACGTTGCCCCCGTAAAAGCTGGTTTTGCAACGTGTGTCTTTTCCTACCAGTTGCTGCCAGCAACACGTTTCTTCTCCTTAGTAATTATAGCATAGATCTTTCCGCTCCCAGCCAATCCCTTGCTCAAATATGTCTCACTAATAACTTGACTGAGCCCCACATTGCTAATATATTGTCAGGCGCCCATTAGCCTGAACTTTCCTCCTATTTCGGCGTAAAAATTCATTGCATTCCGTGCGATGGAAAAAGAATACTAACAGTGGCGATATTTATATACGCATACATTCTTTTTTATATATACGAATATATATGCATACGCGTTGTTTATGGCTGGCCAAAAGGGAGTGAGGGATATTTCATTGACTGTGGTATATATTTTGAATGTTTTTTTCATTTTTTTTAATGTTTGCCCTTCCGGGGATACAAATGTAAGCAAAGAAAGAAAAGGAATGTTGGGGACATATTGTTTGACTTTATTGTTTGCTTGCATGTTTCACTCGGGCGCTGAGTTACATTGATCGTATTTTACTTAGATGTAGAGTGAAGGATGGAAGGAGGGGCGTGGCAGGGAGGTCGTGTACGCTAATACCTCTCTCTAACTGGTTTGATCATCGCAGTTGTATCAACGAGTTTAGTATCACTCACACGCTGTGTGAAGCAAAAAAACGAAAGAATATCGAGTGTGCTTCATTGCTCGTTTTAATCCGTTGTTCTTCACACCTGTTCTCTTCTCTTGTTCTTCGTTCTTTCATAACTCTGATCATTGCCACGAGGAAGATGTACATGTTATGCTCCAAGAATAATTTATATGTACTCCGGCTTTGTCTTAGAATCACATCAGAGTTATTAATTATAAAAAAGAGTACTCTCTAACTGCAGCTATTTCTCAAAAACAACGTCAGAGTAACTTGAGAGTTAACTTTCGTGTTTCAGACGTTTCTTCCTTTCAGGTTCTCCGTGAGGCACAGAAAGAGCGTAAGGCACTACATGTGAGTGTTCGTCTGCACTCTGTGCTACAACGTCCACACCGTCACTTTTCTAGCTTCAGTTTTCACGTTCCATGTCTTGAAGAAACTGACACTTCTCGTCAATAGAGGAAACACCGGAGAGCGAGCACATTAATAGAACGCACAGAATGCAATACTCAGCAAGTAAAAACGCCTTCAGAACGCAGGCATGCGCACGAATACACGCACGCTCGACTACAGTGCGGTGTTGCAAGCACCGACGCTCGCACGTACGGAGATACCGAGAAATGCAGAGATGTTTTACAAATAACTACGAGCCCAAACACACGCCAGGAAGTACACAACTTTATTTATAAAAACTGTACCCTTTCGTATTTCCAAATGCGAAACTAAACCGAGAGAGAGAGAGAGAGAGAGAGAGAGAGAGAGAGAGAGAGAGAGAGAGAGAGAGAGAGAGAGAGAGAGAGAGAGAGAGAGAGAGAGAGAGAGAGAGAGGGAGAGAGAGGGAGAGAGAATCGCAGTAATGAGAAGGATATCACGGTACAAGCAGAGTGAATCCATTACACAAAATTTCCCGTCCATTCCTAGTAAGTCAATCGTTCGTTTTTTGACTTGAGTGTACCTCGCGTCGCCGACCCGCCAATGGCATTCATCGTGGCTTTTTAAACCATTTCGATAAGATACCCGCCGTTTGCACTCAATAGCCCCCGGCGTGTTCTTTGTAGGTTTCCATGGGGGGAAAAATTCCCAAATTTATTACGACAATAATCCCAGGGAGTGAAGCTTTTAACACAATTATTGCTCTGAGTATTGGACATTCGCGCGAGCACCTGGGAGAAGAATGCAGTTTATATTTATGCCAAGTCGTATCATTACCCCATTTGTTTGATGTGCGGGCGTAGTATTCCTGGCGTGGGTTGACAAGTACGGGATCAGGGAATACCTGTTTGTGAGGCCCTAGTGCATATCCTATATCGTAGCGCCCGAGGGTTATATCCAATATCTCCTCCAGCTCTTCTGCTACACCCAAAATTTCACCCCCTCGCCGTAATCATTACCATAAAGGCTTGGCTGGGGGTGGCGGGGGAAGGACGATTGGGAGGGAGAGAAGAGGGGGGAAAGATGGGAGAGAGAGGGGAAGGAGGGAGCGAGGGTGGGAAGGGTAGGGAGGGAGAGAGGGTGAGGGGAATGGGTTGGAACATCGAATGGATGGAGGGAGAGTAAGGAGGGATGGTGCTGGGGGAGAATGGGAGAATGGGGGAGGGAAGAAGATTGGGGAAGGAGGGAAAGAAGGGAAAGTGAGGGAGGGAGGGATATGGAGGGAGGAGGGAAATAGAGGGGGTTGGCATAGGAGGAAACCTGAGATCAAAAAGAAAGGTGGTGGGGGGGGGAGGATATTTAGACCGACAGAAAGATAGAAGTTTCATTAAATCGCCACGTGGTAACGATACCCTGTCGACTGGTAACGATACCCTGTCGTCTGGTAACGATACCCTGACGTCTCGTTACAACCTGCGTCTTATTTGCTTCTTGCCTTCTAATGGGGCGCTCTGAGACCCTTCTACCAGTCCAGTCCTGGCTTCTTACTTTGTATGTATGTATGTATGTATGTATGTATGTATGTATCTGTATCTATCTATCTATATATATATATATATATATATCTATATATATATATATATATATATATATATATATATATATATATATATATATATATATATATATATATATATATATATATACATATATATATACATATATATATATATATATATATATATATATATATATATATATATATATATATATATATATATATATATATATATATATATATATATATATATATATATGTCTATATGCAAAACAACCACTATGAAAGTAAAGCATCCAAGGAAGCTATATAAGGGGTCTGGCCAGCACCTCACTATCAGATCCCACAACGGTTAAACACCTGACGCGCGCCGACCCAACTTGGATAGGTCCTTTGCACAACTCACCCACAAACTATTCTACCCAAGAAAATTTAAAAATTATTTGTCCAGTGTATTATTAAATTCTTCCCAAATTCTATTAATTATAAATGGATCTAATTTATATAAACCAAAGGAAATATTCATATTATTGTCAAAACTGCTTTTTATGAAACAAGATTCAATTATATACCCAAGAAATGTAATTGATAAATCTTTTAAAGTTGCTAGAAATACTTTTTACAATCCAAAAAGGGACAACCAGCCTTATTCAACTAAAAATATGTTGGTTCTCCCTTACCATGAAAACTTGGTTGATATGCCTTCTCTTCTTAAGACTTTTAATATTAAAGTTGTATTCAAAAATCTTGATACAGTAAAAAAACTTTTGATAAAGAATTCCCCCCAAAATGCTGATGGATGTGTCTATAAGATTCCTTGTAAATTTTACGATAAAGTTTATTACGGTCAAACTGGTAAAAATCTCGAACTAAGATTAAAACAACATAAATATAGCATTAGAACTGGACAAGATTCCAATGCTCTATTTATTCATGTAAGAGATTTTAACCATCCAATTGATTTTCAAAAAGTTGAGAAAGTAGTATCAAGCAAGTCCATGGTCGACAGGAATATAATTGAATCTTGTTTCATAAAAAGCAGTTTTGACAATAATATGAATATTTCCTTTGGTTTATATAAATTAGATCCATTTATAATTAATAGAATTTGGGAAGAATTTAATAATACACTGGACAAATAATTTTTAAATTTTCTTGGGTAGAATAGTTTGTGGGTGAGTTGTGCAAAGGACCTATCCAAGTTGGGTCTGGGCGCGTCAGGTGTTTAACCGTTGTGGGATCTGATAGTGAGGTGCTGGCCAGACCCCTTGTATAGCTTCCTTGGATGCTTTACTTTCATAGTTCCTTGATAATGTGAGTAGTCACGAAAGCGCTTGGAATTTCTCTGTTCTTTCAGAGTGGCTGTTTTGCATATTCTGAAATCACCTGTTTACTGTGATCTTATTGCATATATATATATATATATATATATATATATATATATATATATATATATATATATATATATATATATATATATATATATATATATATATGTATGTATGTATATGTAAGAGATTAATGTAAAGATAATGTAGATAAAATTAGTAAACAGCCAAAAAGAAATACGCGCAGAGAAACGAAGAACTGAAGGAAGAAATGAAAAAAAAGGCTTACAAAAGTTAAGAATAACTCAAAGTTTAATCGTTCCTTTGAGAATCCTTTTAAAGTGTATTCTTAGCCTCGTGGTGAGAAAGGGAAAGATTAAAATAATAATAATAATAATAATAATAATAATAATAATAATAATAATAATAATAATAATAATAATAATAAAAATAATAATAATAATAATAATAATAATAATAATAATATTAATAATAATAATAGTAATGAATGTTTTCTATAGTCGACTGCTGAGAATGAGTCTTTCAGCTCAGTCTCAGACCGAGCCTCCTGGTTGTTATCTTGATCCATCAAGTTGTTGACGGAATCCAACATAGGCACAACAGCCCAGCTGATCACTCAGTAGCTTGAGGAGCTAATTAAGTTCCCTTCTGAAGACTGCTAGGGGAAAGTCTTAGTTATTTCCCTTATGCATGAAGGAAGGCTGTTGATAATGTGTAACAAAACTAATCAATGCTTAATTTGTGTCTCCCACATGGAGACACAAATTCAGAAGATTGATTGATCTGTATATTTCGACTCCCTTCTGGGATCCTCCTCTGTTGAAGAGGATCCCAGAAGGGGGTCAAGATGTACAGATCAATCAATCTTCTGAGTTTCTGTCTTAATGTGGGTTATTACTGAGACTTATGGTCTAGTGTACTTATTACATCCATTTTTTTGTGGGAGATATGTTGTACCATTTGCTGAGAAAGTTCGTTGTGTAGATTTAGGATCAGTCCCTGAAGAATTTTGCAGGTCTAAATTGTGTATCATTCTCGCCTACATTCCAGGGAGTACAGATCAAGGCCTTCGCAGTAATTTAAGTCCTCGGCTTAATTTATATGGGCAGTGAAAATTCTCTGTATATTCTCCAGATCTGTGAATTCGCATGCCATGAAAGAGCATGCTAGTGTACAGCAATATACCAGTTTAGAGAGAAGAAGCGAAGTGAAGAGTGTTATCATTTGCCTGACATATTTTGTTTTGAAGTTTCTAGTTACTTCTCTCGGCTCTCTTTCAATTTCTCATCTAATTTCTCGTTCTTCAGGGACCAAAAGGGAACAGGACGTTGCGGTTTTCTTCCTACATGCCCC
This sequence comes from Cherax quadricarinatus, assembly GCF_038502225.1. Taxonomy (NCBI): domain Eukaryota; kingdom Metazoa; phylum Arthropoda; class Malacostraca; order Decapoda; family Parastacidae; genus Cherax; species Cherax quadricarinatus. The sequence goes on from NC_091327.1 coordinate 16,751,669, forward strand.
TTTCTTTTGCGATCAATATTGCGATGAGCAAGACACATGTACAACAGTTTAGTATGTATATTGTTCAAACGTTTCAACAATAAAGATACCTAACTCTTTTGACATGTGTCTTACTCATGAACTTGTCCGTATTTTATACCATTTTCAACGATCAGTACACAATATAATGATCAATATTGGAGTGTTGTACACAAGATTTCTATCTGCTAAGCCCAGCATTCTTGCTGCTCGCTGAGAGACATTGTTAGGAAAACATGAGGTGGATGTTTATTGATTACTCGTGAGTCCCCTTCTTTTGTTTCTGCTAGATTCCTCCCCCCCAAAAAAAAAAATATATACCCATATTGTTTTATTTAAAATGTACACTTAGACACTTATAAACTCATCGTCCTTGTCTTCATCCACTGCGCCAAGTTTGTTTTTTCTTTTAATGAGACGAGGAGGAGTAGGAAGACCGATGAGTTGTAAATAGTATAAAAAAAAAATCCTTCTATTCCCTTCGTGCCTTCTACTTCTGCTTCTTCTGTTACCTTCAGCATCCTTAAGCCTATCTCCTTCCTTGTACATCCTCCTGCCTTGTCCTCTTTTTTGCTCTTCCTGTCTCCTCCAGTCTTCAGTTTCTTCCCCCCTTTCTCTTTTTGCCTCTGCTTTCCTCTTGGCATCTGCCTCCTCCCTTTTTCCTGTCCCCCGCCTCCCCCATGACCCGCCAGCCAACATGCCATCAAGATAGAGACTTTTACGCCCAGAATTCTTGTCTTACGATCCCGAAAATCTCTCCCCAAACACTTGTTAAGGGGAATTATACAGCAATATTATTTGTACAGAAAGAGATACTGAGAGACAGAGACAGAGACAGAGAGAGACATAGAGACAGAGAGAGAGACGAGGAGGGACGGATAAAATGTGTGCATGAAGGATTTATGGCCAGAGGAAGTGTTGTAAGACACTTTTATAAGGTGGAATGAGAGACTATATATTTTATTATCACTGTTTTGTTATCTACCGTCAGACACTTCACCAACAACGATACTACAAGACAACGCCACCACCAAGAAGACGAAACTCCTGACCACCACAATCCCCACCAACAAGTCCAGCAACATTAACAACATCAACAGCAGCACCACCACTTAAAACAGTAACGATGAAGTAGTGAGAGGAAGTCATCTATGAGCGAAGTGCACAAATCCTGAACAAGAAGAAGCAGTGAGTGCTGTAACCTCTTACGTAATCATTGAAAAAAAATCAGTATCAGTAAAAATACGTGAGTATAATTCAATAAATTATTTATAATCTCACTCAGCTAATCTCGAAGGAGAAGTAAGAATTGATTTTATAGGAAAGGAAGGTCACTGGAGACGACATCTTTTCCTCCTATTGACCTAAATTCTGCTCAAGACATCTGTAAACTGGTACAATGATACAAATAATGAAACTAGCTAAGACTCGAACTTCCTGGAAATACTGGAAAGAATCTGACCATTAAGGTCGACCTAGCCACCACGTTATTTCACATATGTAGAAAAAGAAACGGCTTAAATTATGTACAAAATTACCCTTACAAGTAATTCTAATAAAGAGGAGATACGAGTCCAGGCAACTGCTTAGAATAAAAGCCAACAAATATATGTAAATTAAGAGAGTGACTAAAGAAGGATGGACACCTGAGTCTGCTATTTGAGCTGTAGAAGCTGGCGTGTCAATACTGGAACTGCTTGGTTGGTGAGGCCAGATACCAGATACCTGACGTGAGAAATTCTGTCTTCCTTTTCTCGCTACACTGGGACAGGGAAGAAGCTGAGCTACATCAGTCTATGTCTCCTTAAGGAAAGTAGGACTTCGGACTGACGAATTTAAATTTCACCAACAAAGCCAGTACACCCATCCACACCAACCACGCATCACTACTGCCAATAACCACAACTACTACAAACAACAGCAACACCATATCCAACATAACCAATCACCGCCACTACCACCTCCACCTCCACCATCACCACCATTTCCACCACCACCACTACCACCACCACCACTACCACCAACACCACCGTTACCACCACCACCAACAATAACAACCAACCATCACCAACAGCAACAACAACAACAAAATAATCCTCCATCCCCACAAGTGTCTTCGTCCTTCCTTTCTTCCTTCCTTCTTTTCCTTCCTTCCTTCCTTCCTTCCTTCTCTTTCATTTTTATCTCCAATTTAGAGGTGTCCGGACTCGTCAATAAGCTCCTCCATCGATGGCCAAGAAAATGGTCAGATTACGCCCCCGGCTGGGTACCCCGGTAGGGAAAGGGGAAAAGAGAAAGGGGAAATAAGAGAGAGGAAAAAAAAGACAAATATAAATAAAACGATCCGCTATACAACCGTAGAACTTCTTGCAATGGTGACGTGGAGAGAGATGGAAGAAAGGTAAAAGGTAAGAAAGTGTGGGGAAAGTAAGAGAGGTGGAGAAGAAAGTAGGAGGGTAGGATAGGAGAGTGAAGTGTAAGAAAAGGGAAGAAAGAGATAGGGAGAAAATAAAGATAAGGATAAAGAGAGGAGACTAAATAGAGGGAAGGACAAGGGGAAGAGGTAAGAAGTGTAAGTGGAAGAGGAGAGCAAAAGAAATATGAGGGGACGAAGGGAAATAGGTAAGGGTTAAGGGGAGAAGTAGTAATGTAAGGGTCGTGGAGGAAATAGGTTAAAACGAGAATAGTGGGCGTTAGGGAAGAAAGGGTGGAAGTTAAGGGAATATGGTGAAATTAAAGGGACTGCAATAATGGGGAAGGGAGTTGAATTGGAAAGGGGCTAAGGAGTAGGACTGGTTAAGTAGTTAAAAATGGTTAAGAGAAAAGGGCTGGGGTGAAGGAGGAAGAGATTTTGGTTAAAGAGAAGTGGGTAGGAATTAAAGATAAAGGGACGTATGTTAAAGAGGAAGGGATAGGGGTTAAACTGTAAAGTGTAAGGGGTTAACTAGTACGATGTAGGGGTTAAGGAGGAAGCAGGAGTTTAAGAGGTAAATTAGTAATATATCAGGTATACAATACAGACATATTGATGAAAAAGACACTTGAGCATAGCCTGGATATTTTTACTGCACAAGGTATTGCACCTGCGTCTTATTCACCAAAAGGGGAAGAGGTAACAGGAAGAAGAGAAGCAAGGAAAAGGAGAGGTAGGGAGGAGAGGAGAGGAGAGGAGAGGAGATGAAACAGATACATAGTATTTAGTCATTTATATGCTTATGATACGACACGGGCCGAGCTCAGAAGGGTGTCATAGCCCTTATTTGTTAAGGCTTAGCCTGCCATCGACCCCCCACGAGACTCTGAGCCTTAGCTGCATTGCCTCCTAAGACGCTGTAGCAGCTCTGGCCCGGCAGTATTGACTCCACCACTGAAGCGCCCTCTTATATTTTTATTACTAGGAAGATACATGATTACAGTTTTCCTCTACGTGGCGCGCATTTATGTATCGGTCGGGATATCAGCAGGTTGAAAACTTCTGGTTTTCCTTTGTTTTCCCCTTTCCTGCTGTTTGGGAAATTAGGAGAGACAAATGGAGGGCAGCAGAGAGAAAGAGTGATTCTGCATTCTGGAATAGGCAACTAGAAAGTAAGAGAAAGAGATTCTGCATTCAGAGAAAGAGAGAGGAAGAGACAGTCAGAACCCAGAGAAAAAGAAAGAAAGAGAGAGAGAGATCCTGAATCAAGAGGCCATCTAGTGAAAGAGAGTTTCAGTGCGCACTTAGAGATAGAAAGATTCCGCATCGTGAGACACTTGATTTCAGTGAGCGAAAGAGGGAAAGGGAGATAAAGAGAGAGAGCTGAACTTGGAGATAATGATTGCATCACAGACCATAGTATCGATGCTCGAACTGGGTATACCTGGCGGAAATCGGCACTTCGTATTCAAAACCTTGCATTCATATCCCAAAAAATGACATTGGAAACATTAAAATGGGCCGAGGGGGTGACATTAGGTCGAAATACTATACCAGTTACTGTGGGGAGAGAGTTGTGAGGCGAGGGAGGGATGGAGAGAGAGAGAGAGAGAGAGAGAGAGAGAGAGAGAGAGAGAGAGAGAGAGAGAGAGAGAGACAGAGAGAGAGAGAGGTGGTGTTCGGGTGGAGAATCAAAGGCACTAAACAAGTGTAACAGTATGATAATGTTGGGGTTTATGTGGCTGTTGTGGTGGCTGTTGTGAGGTATTTATGCTGGGTACCATATGAGAGGTCACGTGTGTTATAGTTATGTGCAATGGGGTAGTTATGTCTTGGGTTGTATGGTAGTTAGGGTGGGTGTGGTAATGCGGGTGGTTATCGTAGATTACAAGCGGGTGGCTGGATATTGTAAATTTACAAGATATCACGAACATCAACAGGAGAGTGTCGCGTTGGCCTGAGCAACAGGAAGGTGGAGTCGCGTTAGCGGAAGCAACAGGAGGGTTTGGTGTTTGCCACAGCAACAGGAGAGGGATCGTGTTGGTCTGAGCAACAGGAGGATGAATTTATTGTAGCAGGGAGAGTGTGTTACGTTAGACGGACCAACGGAAGTGTTACGTTGCCCGGAGCAAAAGGAGAGTGTGACTTTGAGGGAGCAACAGGAGGGAGAGAGAGAGAGAAAGTGGCATCGATATAATATGAGAAAGCTCACATAATAATATTTATTATAATACAGAAGAGACGAAGAAGCACACGGATTAATAAAACAACAATAATAATGAAGAGAAGGGAAGAGAAGGGAAGAGAACCCGAGCTGAATTTGTGCTGAACTGGTAATTAAGTTTCCTTAATGCTAAAGGTTAATCTTTAATTGAAGTTGTGCCGCTTGACCGCCTTCGACCCCCCTCCCTATCCCATCCCCACTATTACCTAACCCCCCACCGCACCCCTTTCCCCCTGCTTCATCCTTATCCCCCCTTCTCCTTACCAGTCTCTTGGATCCACCCCTTTCTTTCAATCCATTTCTTTCTCCTTAAAACCATTTCTCCTCTTTCTTCCTTATTAATCTAATCCACCTCTTTTTCTTGGTTTCTTCCCTATTGGTACCTCCTACTCTCTGTCTGTTGTTTCCTACTTTCTTCTACGCTTCATACATTTGCTATTTTCTCTTATTTCTATTACCTTACTCTTTCTTCTCTCAGGCTTCCATTTGCAACGATCCTTCTCCTTGTCCTTATCTCTCTTTCTCGTTCATCCTCTTCTTCCCACCTCTTTCCATCTTTCTCTATCCCTCTTTTATCTCCACTGCTTCTTAATCCTCCTATTTCTCTGACTTCCTTTCCTTGTCTCCTTCCCCTTTCTCGCCTTTCTATTCCTGCTCATCTTCTTCCTCCTCCTTTCAATCCCTCTCTTCCTCTTCCTCCTCCTCCTCCTCCATCTCCTCTTCTTCCTTTCCCTCCTCCTGATTCTGCTCCCCTTCTCCTCCTCCTCCTCCTCCTGCCGTTATCCCTCCGCCAAGAAGTGGCTTTTAAAGATATTAAAAGCAAAGGTTTCTTCTTCTATAAATCACGACATACATTTTACCAGAGCAACCAGCTACTTCATTGTTCGTGGGTGAGCACGGAGTCCCTGGTTCATCCTGCGTGTTTGTTGTCTTGGAGAAGGGCTTCTGGCTTCATGTTTGTTGTGTAAGAGGAACATGAAAGAGTCAGTTCGCTAGTGAAAGTACTGAAGCTCGCTTTAAGTTTATTATAATTGGAGGCGTGTATTCTGAACGCTCGTGTGATCACAAATGTGTTTGTTTTTATTTATTTTTTTTGTGTGTGTGTGTTTCTTGTCTCCACTGTATCTTGGTAAATAAGGCTAATGCCTGTCGTAAATAATGTTGTGTTGGCGAGAGGAACGGTGTTCGTTGATGTCTCCAACGTTGGCTGACGAATTAGAGAGGTGCGTGAGACGAAACACACACACACACACACATACACACACACACACACACACACACACACACACACACACACACACACACACACACACACACACACACACACACACACACACACACACAAATACACACATACACACATACACACGACACGAACAACAACTAGTTTGGAAAATGGGTGTGGAACGAGGGATGGCAGCTTCTCATTATTAGAGTTTGTAAGGATTTGGTTTTGTAGTAGTGCTTGCAAACGGTCGCACAGTGCATAAATTGGAAGCCATTTGTATGTATACACTCACATGCAAATTGCTTCCCATTCATACACTCTACTTCATGCAACACTCTTTATCCCATGCTGGGTTCCAGCTCCCATTCTCTGAAAAATGTGTAAACCGCATTCACTCGCACACACACACACACACACACACACACACACACACACACACACACACACACACACACACACACACACACACACACACACACACACACACACATACACACACACATACACACACACGTACACACACACATACACACACACATACACACACACATACACACACACATACACACACACATACACACACACATACACACACACATACACACACACATACACACACACATATATATATATATATATATATATATATATATATATATATATATATATATATATATATATATAAGACAAAGCAACCACTATAAAAAATTAGTACTCTTCCAAAGGCTTTCGGGTTTTCTCACATTAACAGGGACCTGTGACAGTGTGAGAAATCACGAGAGCGCTTTGATGTTCACTATTTTCTCATAGTGGTCGTCCTGCATATTGTGATATGTCCTGTTTACTGTGATCTTAATGTATATAAGCATACACATCTCAGGCAGAACCTCTCCAGCATATCTAAGGAAGAGGGTTACTAACTGTGCCGATCTCTCTCACCTGTAAACCATATATCTTACTAAGGGGTTTTCCATTTTTTCCTTCATTGTAAAAACTTTTGCATCCTCTTGGAAAATTTTCCCTTCCCTTTCAAATTTTTCCCCTCGTTGAAATTATTCATGTTTTTGAGAACTTTTCCAACTTCATGGAATCTTTCATGGTATTAGAAATATTCCTCATCATGCTAGAAGCTTTTTTTTATTTTTATCTCATCCAGAAATGGTTTTCTAGGCCATTAGAAAGTATTTTTTAACCATTTGTAAACATTTCTGTCTTCTTGCTTAGCTTGTCTTCAAAGATAAATAACTTAATTCCTCCTGTTGTTCTAGTTTCAATTTCAAAAAGTGTGGTAATCCATACTTAGCTTCAAGATTCGTTAGCATTCTAATTTACTTAGAATGTTGAAGAAAAGACACACGTTGTAGCACAAACTTTCTAATAGGCATCACATGGTAAAATTCTAAAAGAGGGAAATGTTGTCTCTTGTGTCTTGACAAGGCGAGATTACATTGACTCCTCTGCCATAGCTCGGGATATCTTCCAGGCTTCTGACATCGTAGGCCACAAGTCTTTACTCGCCAATCTGCAATCTTTGGGGTTTCCACCTTATCTCTGAGAAGCAATTTCGAGTCTTCTCTCTGATATATCCATTACCGTTGTTGTACGATTCTGTTCAACGAGGGGAGGGAGAAAGTGTCTCCATGGTAATGACAGGCTCTTGACTCAAACAATTTTAGCTACGCCCTTCTTTCCTGTATAATACCTAATTACTTCCCGTTCTCCAGGCATTGTTTGACTCCTACATATATATATACATATATATATACATATATATATATATGTATATATATATATATATATATATATATATATATATATATATATATATATATATATATATATATATATATATATATATATATATATATATAATATGGGGTCCACCTCTGGTGTAAATTGTGGGATCCATAGCCTCGGAGAAGTGTATAAAAAGGCTTCAAGGAAGAATATTTGGATTTCTTCCTGAAGCCGTTTGAATATTCCACTTCCCCTACCACCCCATCTTTTAAACTATTTTTTTTTTTACCAATAGGAATATTTTATTACATAATATGGTACAGAAGATTTAAGAGATACATTGTTAATATAAAGGTGGCATATACGGTACATGTTGTTACGTGTGTATCACCGATTATAAGGCGAAAATCTCATCCAGTTCCTCAGAGCTGGGGCGTGTGCCCAAAATGCAGCATGCATTACCCCTTTGAACAGCCGCACTGAGCCGCTGGAACAGAAAACTAGCTGCCCTGGGATCCCTAGTTACCCTGATGAGTCTTTTTCCCAGCTCCTTAAGGAAATTAGATGCACTCTTTCCCCATGAGCCAAGGGTCTCTGAGCCTATGGGAACAATCATATAATGATGGGCAAGTTCTCCATATTTTCTAGACTTTTGGGACTCCCTGAAGCTGGCAGCTGCCCCTCCTTCCTCCCTGGTGTATTGGAGATAGGTATCAGCCAAGGTAGATGCACATGTATATATATATATATATATATATATATATATATATATATATATATATATATATATATATATATATATATTAATCACACTGGCCGATTCCCACCAAGGCAGGGTGGCCCGAGAAAGAAAAACTTTCACCATCATTCACTCCATCACTGTCTTGCCAGAAGGATGCTTTACACTACAGTTTTTAAACTGCAACATTTAACACCCCTCCTTCAGAGTGCAGGCACTGTACTTCCCATCTCTAGGACTCAAGTCCGGCCTGCCGGTTTCCCTGAACCCCTTCATAAATGTTACTTGGCTCACACTCCAACAGCACGTCAAGTATTAAAAACCATTTGTCTCCATTCACTCCTATCAAACACACTCACGCATGCCTGCTGGAAGTCCAAGCCCCTCGCACACAAAACCTCCTTTACCCCCTCCCTCCAACCTTTCCTAGGCCGACCCCTACCCCGCCTTCCTTCCACTACAGACTGATACACTCTTGAAGTCATTCTGTTTCGCTACATTCTCTCTACATGTCCGAACCACCTCAACAACCCTTCCTCAGCCCTCTGGACAACAGTTTTGGTAATCCCGCACCTCCTTCTAACTTCCAAACTACAGATTCTCTGCATTATATTCACACCACACATTGCCCTCAGACATGACATCTCCACTGCCTCCAGCCTTCTTCTCGCTGCAACATTCATCACTCATGCTTCACACCCATATAAGAGCGTTGGTAAAACTATACTCTCATACATTCCCCTCTTTGCCTCCAAGGACAAAGTTCTTTGTCTCCACAGACTCCTAAGTGCACCACTCACCCTTTTCCTCTCATCAATTCTATGATTCACCTCATCTTTCATTGACCCATCTGCTGACACGTCCACTCCCAAATAACTGAATACATTCACCTCCTCCATACTCTCTCCCTCCAATCTGATATCCAATCTTTCATCACCTAATCTTTTTGTTATCCTCATAACCTTACTCTTTCCTGTATTCACTTTTAATTTTCTTCTTTTGCACACCCTACCAAATTCATCCACCAATCTCTGCAACTTCTCTTCAGAATCTCCCAAGAGCACAGTGTCATCAGCAAAGAGCAATATATATATATATATATATATATATATATATATATATATATATATATATATATATATATATATATGGATTGCTGGTTTCTTTTTCTGCCTCATAAACACGCTAAGATAACAGGGATATCTTGCTACTCCTACTTACACTTTGGTCACACTTCACAGACACGCACATGCATATATATATATACATACATCTAGGTTTTTCTCCTTTTTCTAAATAGCTCTTGTTCTTTTTTATTTCTTCTATTGTCCATGGGGAAGTGGAAAAGAATCTTTCCTCCGTAAGCCATGCGTGTCGTATGAGGCGACTAAAATGCCGGGAGCAATGGGCTAGTAACCCCTTCTCCTGTATACAATTACTAAAAAAAGAGAAGAAGAAAAACTTTATAAAACTGGGTTGCTTAAATGTGCGTGGATGTAGTGCGGATGACAAGAAACAGATGATTGCTGATGTTATGAATGAAAAGAAGTTGGATGTCCTGGCCCTAAGCGAAACAAAGCTGAAGGGGGTAGGAGAGTTTCAGTGGGGGGAAATAAATGGGATTAAATCTGGAGTATCTGAGAGAGTTAGAGCAAAGGAAGGGGTAGCAGTAATGTTAAATGATCAGTTATGGAAGGAGAAAAGAGAATATGAATGTGTAAATTCAAGAATTATGTGGATTAAAGTAAAGGTTGGATGCGAGAAGTGGGTCATAATAAGCGTGTATGCACCTGGAGAAGAGAGGAATGCAGAGGAGAGAGAGAGATTTTGGGAGATGTTAAGTGAATGTATAGGAGCCTTTGAACCAAGTGAGAGAGTAATTGTGGTAGGGGACTTGAATGCTAAAGTAGGAGAAACTTTTAGAGAGGGTGTGGTAGGTAAGTTTGGGGTGCCAGGTGTAAATGATAATGGGAGCCCTTTGATTGAACTTTGTATAGAAAGGGGTTTAGTTATAGGTAATACATATTTTAAGAAAAAGAGGATAAATAAGTATACACGATATGATGTAGGGCGAAATGACAGTAGTTTGTTGGATTATGTATTGGTAGATAAAAGACTGTTGAGTAGACTTCAGGATGTACATGTTTATAGAGGGGCCACAGATATATCAGATCACTTTCTAGTTGTAGCTACACTGAGAGTAAAAGGTAGATGGGATACAAGGAGAATAGAAGCATCAGGGAAGAGAGAGGTGAAGGTTTATAAACTAAAAGAGGAGGCAGTTAGGGTAAGATATAAACAGCTATTGGAGGATAGATGGGCTAATGAGAGCATAGGCAATGGGGTCGAAGAGGTATGGGGTAGGTTTAAAAATGTAGTGTTAGAGTGTTCAGCAGAAGTTTGTGGTTACAGGAAAGTGGGTGCAGGAGGGAAGAGGAGCGATTGGTGGAATGATGATGTAAAGAGAGTAGTAAGGGAGAAAAAGTTAGCATATGAGAAGTTTTTACAAAGTAGAAGTGATGCAAGGAGGGAAGAGTATATGGAGAAAAAGAGAGAAGTTAAGAGAGTGGTGAAGCAATGTAAAAAGAGAGCAAATGAGAGAGTGGGTGAGATGTTATCAACAAATTTTGTTGAAAATAAGAAAAAGTTTTGGAGTGAGATTAACAAGTTAAGAAAGCCTAGAGAACAAATGGATTTGTCAGTTAAAAATAGGAGAGGAGAGTTATTAAATGGAGAGTTAGAGGTATTGGGAAGATGGAAGGAATATTTTGAGGAATTGTTAAATGTTGATGAAGATAGGGAAGCTGTGATTTCGTGTATAGGGCAAGGAGGAATAACATCTTGTAGGAGTGAGGAAGAGCCAGTTGTGAGTGTGGGGGAAGTTCGTGAGGCAGTAGGTAAAATGAAAGGGGGTAAGGCAGCCGGGATTGATGGGATAAAGATAGAAATGTTAAAAGCAGGTGGGGATATAGTTTTGGAGTGGTTGGTGCAATTATTTAATAAATGTATGGAAGAGGGTAAGGTACCTAGGGATTGGCAGAGAGCATGCATAGTTCCTTTGTATAAAGGCAAAGGGGATAAAAGAGAGTGCAAAAATTATAGGGGGATAAGTCTGTTGAGTGTACCTGGTAAAGTGTATGGTAGAGTTATAATTGAAAGAATTAAGAGTAAGACGGAGAATAGGATAGCAGATGAACAAGGAGGCTTTAGGAAAGGTAGGGGGTGTGTGGACCAGGTGTTTACAGTGAAACATATAAGTGAACAGTATTTAGATAAGGCTAAAGAGGTCTTTGTGGCATTTATGGATTTGGAAAAGGCGTATGACAGGGTGGATAGGGGGGCAATGTGGCAGATGTTGCAAGTGTATGGTGTAGGAGGTAGGTTACTGAAAGCAGTGAAGAGTTTTTACGAGGATAGTGAGGCTCAAGTTAGAGTATGTAGGAAAGAGGGAAATTTTTTCCCAGTAAAAGTAGGCCTTAGACAAGGATGTGTGATGTCACCGTGGTTGTTTAATATATTTATAGATGGGGTTGTAAGAGAAGTAAATGCGAGGGTCTTGGCAAGAGGCGTGGAGTTAAAAGATAAAGAATCACACACAAAGTGGGAGTTGTCACAGCTGCTCTTTGCTGATGACACTGTGCTCTTGGGAGATTCTGAAGAGAAGTTGCAGAGATTGGTGGATGAATTTGGTAGGGTGTGCAAAAGAAGAAAATTAAAGGTGAATACAGGAAAGAGTAAGGTTATGAGGATAACAAAAAGATTAGGTGATGAAAGATTGAATATCAGATTGGAGGGAGAGAGTATGGAGGAGGTGAACGTATTCAGATATTTGGGAGTGGACGTGTCAGCGGATGGGTCTATGAAAGATGAGGTGAATCATAGAATTGATGAGGGAAAAAGAGTGAGTGGTGCACTTAGGAGTCTGTGGAGACAGAGAACTTTGTCCTTGGAGGCAAAGAGGGGAATGTATGAGAGTATAGTTTTACCAACGCTCTTATATGGGTGTGAAGCGTGGGTGATGAATGTTGCAGCGAGGAGAAGGCTGGAGGCAGTGGAGATGTCATGTCTGAGGGCAATGTGTGGTGTGAATATAATGCAGAGAATTCGTAGTTTGGAAGTTAGGAGGAGGTGCGGGATTACCAAAACTGTTGTCCAGAGGGCTGAGGAAGGGTTGTTGAGGTGGTTCGGACATGTAGAGAGAATGGAGCGAAATAGAATGACTTCAAGAGTGTATCAGTCTGTAGTGGAAGGAAGGCGGGGTAGGGGTCGGCCTAGGAAGGGTTGGAGGGAGGGGGTAAAGGAGGTTTTGTGTGCGAGGGGCTTGGACTTCCAGCAGGCATGCGTGAGCGTGTTTGATAGGAGTGAATGGAGACAAATGGTTTTTAATACTTGACGTGCTGTTGGAGTGTGAGCAAAGTAACATTTATGAAGGGATTCAGGGAAACCGGCAGGCCGGACTTGAGTCCTGGAGATGGGAAGTACAGTGCCTGCACTCTGAAGGAGGGGTGTTAATGTTGCAGTTTAAAAACTGTAGTGTAAAGCACCCTTCTGGCAAGACAGTGATGGAGTGAATGATGGTGAAAGTTTTTCTTTTTCGGGCCACCCTGCCTTGGTGGGAATCGGCTGGTGTGATAATAATAAAAATAATAATAAAATAATATATATATATATATATATATATATATATATATATATATATATATATTCGTGCCGAATAGGTAAAACTTGCTGTTTTGTCTTAAATAGCAGCGCTCTTATTGCCGAATAAGGCAAGCGAGAATTTATATATGCAATAATTTCGGAAAAATCATTCTGAACGTAACGAAAAAAATACATTTCATTGTGTTTGTTTATTATTAAATTATTGTAAACTTATCTAAAATATATTTAGATGGATTAGGCTCAATTAAACTGCGCTCTGTTATAATAAGGTTAGGTAAGTAAGATTCTTTTGGTTCAAAATTAATAATTTCTACATTAACATAAATGAAAAAAAAAAAAAAAATTAAACGTATAAGAGAAAATTTTAGAAAAGACTTAATTTTAAATGAGTTCTTGCTAATTGGCCAATTTTTACCTATTCGGCACGACGTAATATGTGTGTATATGTATTTAAATGCTCTGTAAATGTATGTATGTATGTATATATTATATATCATACACTCGTTCAAACATACATATGTACATACATATGCCCCCTACACATACACACAGTTTAGTATCAGGTGGCAACAGCGGGTGCAGTGAGAGTGAGGCTGGACACTACCAACCCAACAGTCGATTAGAGTTAAAATAATGTTATAGTGGCGCAAGCAACGCCCACGAGGGGTATAACCATCACAGGCAGCAACGACCATGAGATATACCGCAGTGCCGTGTAGGCTCGGGGCTATGCTAACTGCTGGGTACCTGCATAAATATACACAGTGTGCTATGCTAACTGCATATATGCACAGGGGCTCTGTTAAATGAGGGATATCCTTATATATACAGGGAGGGGGGGCTATGTTGACTACGGATATTTACATATTTCTAAAGGTCCTTGTTAACTGCTAAGTATCTTCATATACACATAGAGACAATGTTAGATGCTAGATACCTGCATATATATATGCACTGGGGATGTATTAAACCTATGATAATATGGTATATTTCTCTTGGGATTAAGGTAATATTGTAAATTTCCTTCTAATCTATGGCAATATGTAATACTTTTACGAGGCTAGGGTAATATGCTAAGTTTCTCCTGAACCTTCAATACGATAATATTATTACCCTCTAACTATGGTAATTAGATATATTCCCACTGAGACTATGGTAATGTGGTATATTTTCATCGTATCTACATCTGGTTCTTCTTGTATGTCATGACTCTGTTTAGCCTATATACAGTCTTGGGATACATTCACCTTAGTCTCACTGGGCCATTTAAATACCTTTGGGTAATGTATCTCTTTGTACATAGCGCTGCGCATACGTATGTTGACCGTGTTGAGTAGACTCAAGTGTTATCCTTAATTACTCTGCTAGTATAACTATGGGCTTGTTTGCTATATGTTCTTTACGGGCGTTGCGTATTTGTGCGTATTCTTGAATACTGATTACCTTCCACTGGTTACAACAGTATGGGTAACGTCTGCATCTTTCCTTATTATTTATTACTTTCTTCTTGACGTTCTCAGTATTTGTAGTACAAAGCATCTCTTATGATTTTATTTCCAGCTATTTGTAACTATTTTTTTTTTTTTCTAAAAAATATTTTCCCGTGTTTTCTCTACTATTTTCTTGTGGTTTACAATGACAGCGTCTTATTCACACGTTGATGGCTAGATCAAGAGCCCTCTCACCAGCGTCAAGGGGCTGACTTATAGAAGCTGGTGAGTTTTGCTCCCCGTTTTAAAAATAGAGTATCACTCCCTGGCAGTATATACTAATATACTGATACCATTACAGTTATTCTGAATCTCCATTGCTGATGGTGCTAAGAAATATATCATACCTAATTTCTTATATCTTGTATGATCTTGTATGCGGTTATCCCATCTTCTTTCTTCCTGTGTTACAACGAAGGTATTTCCAGTGTCTTCATTATTAATATATCAGTTTTTTTTCAGTGTGTGTATTTAGTTATACCAGCTGGGTTGAGCTCAATCTTCTGGCTCCGCCTTTAAATATTTAAACGACGAAGTTGATTCCTATCCTCCTAGGCTTTAACATATCAACTTTTAAGTCCGATCATTGAATTTACTTCTATTTCCATTGCCATCTTATTCCTTACTCCTCTAGCTTCAGGAACTGAACTTACTGCATTAAACTTTGATTCTGGATCAAACTTCAGTACCTCCTGTTTCCTAGGCACTATATGGCACCCTATGGATTTACTGCCTCCCCATGAATGTAATAATCAACATAGAATCAGTTTATTCAATGTAACAATGATTAATAGCGTCTCTATAGCTCATCTGGGTCTTCAGCTTCTATGCTCACTTTTAAGTCCCACGCATTTCGAACAGTTGGGCCTTGCCTTCCCACTCATTATTTTATAGGTCGTGGTCATGTCTCGTCTGGACCATCGTTCTTCTAGCTGAGTAAGATTCAGCTTCTGTAGCCTACCTTTGTGGCTCATGTCTCTTAGTTATGGAGCTTTGTTGTACAAATAACTAATTACGCGCGCGCGCGTGTGTGTGCGTGTGTGTGTGTGTGTGTGTGTGTGTGTGTGTGTGTGTGTGTGTGTGTGTGTGTGTGTGTGTGTGTGTGTGTGTGTGTTTACACAACTCTGACATGACGTAGGCCTCTGGCTTGCAGAGGAGGTATAGAGGTGCAGTGAAGCGAGTAGTAGCCCCTAGCTCCTCCCAAGGTCAACTGGCACATACTTCATACTGCCAGAGGTGGTGGGTAGTCAGTCCTCAGCGGAGCTTGTAGGAGCATACAAGACCGAGCTACGGGTGTGTGGTGTGTGTGTGTGTGTGTGTGTGTGTGTGTGTGTGTGTGTGTGTGTGTGTGTGTGTGTGTCTGTCTGTGTGTGTTTGTGTATATGTATGCTTTCCCGCGCATGCAAGTGTGTGTGTGTTTGTATGAGCTCGCCTGTTTGTGTGTGGAACGGAGGTTGAAAGTCAGGGGTGTTAGTGTGTGTGTGTGTGGTAGGGAAAGGTTGTGTTGAGATAGAGGTTGAGTTTGGCTGGAGAGGTAGAGGAATATATAAAAAAAAATTGTTGGAAACGGAGAAACCCAATTGGAGACATAAATAAATTTAAAAATAAAGAAAGGGCTTTCAATTTCGACCTTAGAAAAACCCTTATCTGAGTTTATGATTCCAGTTAAGTACATGCATTTGCCAATAGAGTAGTAGAGGCTGGATTTAAGTTCTGATCACCAGAAGCCACACTTATCTTGAAATCACAGTCTACAAAAACCCGGCAACCATGGCCAGGTGTTGTCTAGAGACTAGAGACTATTCTTGTGGAGTTCTTAATAAGTAGTATACAAGAAATAATTTAATTATATTTGTACACTCTATATAATTCACCCTGTTGATTGCAAAAACTAATAAAAATAATTTAATTTGCACAAGAAATCAAAAATACATGCAACAGTCTCAGTAAAGTGACCAAACTTGCACCACATTATCCCAGTTAACCTGGAAGCTGTACATCCAAAGGATCCAAGATATAAAATCAGGTCATTTGAAAAACTGTGCTAAAATTTCAGCCTCCTGTAGGTAGGCCAAACGTGCAGAAACTTGAGAAAAATAATTGCTGAATACGAAATATTCATTAGAAATATTCAAGAACACTCAGGTATTTTTCATGAA
>NC_091327.1:16770838-16785838 GCF_038502225.1 Cherax quadricarinatus
TAGGGAGGGAAAGGAGAAAGTGAATAAATGGTAAGACCGAGGAGAGGGGGGAGAGAGTGGGAAAGAAAAGAGAGGGAGAGGAGAATAGAGAGGAGAGAGAGAGAGAGAGAGAGAGAGAGAGAGAGAGAGAGAGAGAGAGAGAGAGAGAGAGAGAGAGAGAGAGAGAGAGAGAGAGAAAGAGAGACAGAGAGAGAGACAGAGAGAGACAGAGACAGACAGAGACAGAGAGAGAGAGAGACAGAGAGAGAGAGACAGACAGAAAAACAGAGAGAGAGAGAGAGGGAGGGAGGGAGAGGTAGGGAGAGGAAAGAAGAGGGAGGTGGTAAGGGTCTTAGCAAGATTCCATTACGGTTCATTTTGAATTCAACATAGTGAGTGTTTTCTCCCGTTTTCTCTGTCAATGAAAGCGGTGGCCTGTTTAATTTTATCAAGGCCTTTGCGTTCACGGCATCGATTAAATTCAGTCCCTCTTTAAACCCACCCCGCCTCCACGCTGTCATAATAGCTTCGCTTTCGGGAGGAAAGGAGGAGGAGGAGGAGGACCAGGAGCAGGAGGAGGAGGAAGAGGAGGAGGAGAAGGAGGAGATGGAGGATGGGGATGAGGAGGCCAGATGTTGGAGGCAATAGCAGTTACGGAGACTGTGGAGGTCGGATGTGGTAGTAATAAGAGAGGTTTAGGTGTATATTTGTGGAGGCACGGAGGCGGGGAGCTCCCTTGTTAAGCAAGTGTTATACTACAGTTGTTAAGACGCGACTTACTCCATACTTGTGTGTGTGTGTTTGTGTGTGTGTGTGTGTGTGTGTGTGTGTGTGTGTGTGTGTGTGTGTGTGTGTGTGTACTAACCTAATTGTGGCTGCAGGGTTCGAGACTCGGCTCCTGGCCGCGAGTATAACACGTAGTGTGTGTCTGTGTATGTGTGTGTGTGTGTGTGTGTGTACTAACCTAATTGTGGTTGCAGGGTTCGAGACTCAGCTCCTGGCCCCGAGTATAACACGTAGTGTGTGTGTGTGTGTGTGTGTGTTTGCGCGCTCTTCATCGAACCTCTTCATAAAGCTATGTATGGATCCTGCCTCCATTATATCACTCTCCAGATTGTTTCACTTACTGACAACTCTGACTGAAGGAATACTTCCTAACATTAATAAATTTATCAACGTGTCGGTTCTCTGAACTATTCATCTGCAACCTACTTCCTAACATCCCTGTGACTCATCTGAGTTTTCTGCTTCTAGTTTTGACCCCTTGTTGCTGTTTCTTTATCAACTTTGTCAATTCCTCTCAGTATTTTTCATGTTGTTATCATGTTCCCACTATCCTTCTTGTCCTACAGTGTCGTCAGGTTGATTTCCCTTAACCTCTCCTCCGGGACTAGTCTTGTTGCAAGCCTTCGCACTCTCTTTAATGTCCTGACGTGTTTGAACAGGTGTGGGTTCCATACTGGTGCTGCATACTCCAATATGGGCCTGAAGTACACAGTGTACAGCATCTTGAAAGGTTCCTTACTTAGATGTCAAAACGCTATAGTTAAGATGGCCAGGCGTCCATATGATGCAGCAGTTATTTGGTTGATGTGCGCCTCAGAGATGTGCTCGGTATGATGCTCACCCCAAGATCCTTTTCCTTGAGTAAGTTTTTCACTCTGACATCCTAGGCTGTTCTCCGCCTGCGGTCTTCTTTGTACTTCCCCAGCTTCATGACTTTGAACTTCCTGGGGTTAAATTCCAGGAGAAAATTTTTCGGACCAGGCGGCTTGCAGCCTGTTCAGATCTCCTTGCAGGCTTACTTGATCCTCGTCCACTTGTATTCGTCTCATTAGCTTCACATCGCCTGAAAACAGGGAGTATGTATGTGTGTGTGTGTGTGTGTGTGTGTGTGTGTGTGTGTGTGTGTGTGTGTGTGTGTGTAAGAGGAAAAGATGGGGAGGGGAAGAGTGGGAACGAGGAGGTTAATTCACCTGAGAGGGAAGAGTATGCTTGTGTTTCCGCCTACGGCACTTTGATTGGATATGTAAATACGGCGGAATAGGGCTTGGCCCGCTTGTTTCCTTCCCCAGAGAGACTCTTATCTAACGATCCACTAACTTCTGCTTCTCCTTGTTTAGCTGTACACCAGGCATAAGCAAGGTTCTCTCTCTCTCTCTCTCTCTCTCTCTCTCTCTCTCTCTCTCTCTCTCTCTCTCTCTCTCTCTCTCTCTCTCTCTCTCTATCGTTACACAAGGTTTGACAAGGTTAGGTTAAGGATCCCTAGCTTTATTGACAAGCTATTTACAGGTTAAGGATTCCTAACTTTATTAACAAGCTAAGAGCTGTTACCTACATCAGCTCATTTGAAAGCATTTTTATTGTTATGAAACATACAAGTAGGGAACAGAATAAAGTTGGAGCCATCTGTGGGCCAGCATTTTCATCTAATCAACTGACTTTATCTCACTGACATCATAATGCTGTACGAACGTGTTCCTGACTCGAGTCATCCTGGGGATAAATGATCTCAGAAGAAGTGATGTTCTGGAGAAGGGTTCAGCCAGAGTGAAGTTGCTGCTTTCTGCCCGTCTTGTGCCCGTCTCTCTTTCTCTCTCTCTCTCTCTCTCTCTCTCTCTCTCTCTCTCTCTCTCTATCTATCTATCTCTCTCTCCTCCCTCCCTTGTACACCAAGTTGGTTTAAGTATCCCGCCTTATTCCCATTAACCACCGCTAAATCCCAAGGTAAAATACTCTCATTGGTTACTGGAGGTAAGCTGAACTAAAGTAGAGTTTCGTTCACCCTAGCCAAACCTCTTTCCCTCTCCACCTCACATCTCCCACATCTCCATTCTCATTTCCCTATCCACTCCCCTCCTCATCTCTTACTACATCTATCCTCCTCTCTCAACTCCAACTCCATCTGACTTTCTATCTTGCCATATCCACCTCACCTCATTTCTCTATCTCCTTCCCACCCTATCTACCCCACTACTCCCTGTATCTATCCTCCCTTTTCCTTATTTATCCATCAATGCTCCTTCCCTTTCGTCCTATATCGTCCCTCTCCTCCTTACTTATCCCTCTATGTATCCCCTTCTTCCCGTATCTTCCCTCCTTCCTATGTATCGCATCGTCGCCTTACCTCATTAAGTGTCTGCTCCCATGTATCCATAGCAAGATATCCTAATTGAGGAAAAAGAGTTTTTTGGGTCGGCTGTTACATCTACGTGTAAATATCAACATTTTTGAAATAATATTGGCAGTAATTTGGTCGTAATGCAGGTGGGAAATGGAGGAAAGCGGTCATTACAATTCCTCTTTGTAACGTGGCCATTCGAAACCTCGCTCTCCAAATTTGGAAACGACTTGGGTAAATGCAAGTTCACTCTGTTTATTGCGTTGATCGCACCATTATGGACGCTCGCAAAAGTGCAGTATACGGAATCTGACGCATAGGGAGAGGGTCGGGGGGGGGATGGGTATGCCATTATACCTGATCATACTCGCCACAATAAATATGATCGACAGGGAGTGAAAGTGGGGGAAGGGGACAGAGAGATGGACCAGAGGCAGGAAAGGTGGCGGGGATGGGCGTCACCCATTCTCATGGTCTCTTGCGAAGAAGATGGGGGGGGGGGTGACCGGCGTATTTCTCCTCTTCTCGATCTTAGGTTAAGGGTGGAGGGACCTCTTTTTGACACTGGAGGGCGGGGGACCTCTTTTAGTCTCTTTTTGATATCAGGAGGGAGGTGGATGGAACGCTTTTTAGTCTCTGGAGGAATATAGAGGGTTCTTGTCATGGTCTTAGAATACATCAGTGGATTCGGTGTTGTCTGAATTAGAAAACATAATGAAGACAGAAATGTGTGGAGACAAGGAAGGAGTAAGAGTGGAAGAAGATGGAAGTTGTGCCGGGAGGGAGGTAAGGAGGGAGGGGTCACTGGAGCAGAAAAGGAGAGACACGACAAAAAAGGAGAGGGAAAGGAATAGAATAGGTCAGCTGTGGCTGAGGAGGATGAAGGACCAAGTATGGGGCAAAGATGGTGTCACTGATAAGCTCACAGACATGATAGCTTCCTGCCCATAATCACCAGAGATAAACTGATAAAAAGGCAAAACAGAAATGGGAGAAAGGGCAGGGAAGGGGGCGTTAATAATAATATTCCCGTTCCCCGAAGTAATTCCATTTCGTTTATTCCAATCATAAGCCTATAGGCAGCAACTTAATTAGTGAGAAAATGAGCTAGGCGGAGAGAGACAGAGAGAGAGTGAGCCAGAGTCAGAGAGAGAGAGAGAGAGAGAGAGAGTGAGCCAGAGTCAGAGAGAGAGATTATAATGTTAGTGCCTACAACAAGCCAGGGCGATGGCGATATTATCGGACGGTCGACACCATTTATCCCCTCACGTGCATTTCCACACGAATTAAAAACAGGCTGCACCTCCCATTTTTCAAGATCTCGCGCCAGTAAAAGAGCTCGGGTATTGAATTTCTAAAATGTAATCGAGTCATTAAGTTTTATGCAGGACATAGTGTAAGCTGGGAATGTTGATGACGGTAGTGTTCCGCGAGCACTAAGAGGCGATGTCCAGGGTCCTGTGTAGTGTACTGCTGCTCTCTGCTCATGTGTGTTTGTGTGTGTGTGTGTGTGTGTGTGTGTGTGTGTGTGTGTGTGTGTGTGTGTGTGTGTGTGTGTTTGTGTGTTTGTAATTATCAGAGCATGCCTGTTTCTTAGCTTACGACTACTGACGTGCAATGTCTCTAACGCAACAGTTGTTTTATGCCCCATTATAGAGCCTGTTTCAGCTATGTCGTTGCTCAGCACATTCTGTTTCACAGCCACTCTTAAGCTGAAGAAGTGTTGTCTGTCATACCTATCTCTAACTGGGGGAGTGTAGTTCTCAGCCATGTTCTCTTAATTTTGCTACATCTCTGAATAATAAACTCTCCTTATCTACCCTCTCTATTCCCCGGATTTATTATTATAATCAAGGGGGAAGCGCTAAACCCGGAGGATTATACAGCGCCTGGGGGGGGGGATGTGGAAGGCATTCAGGCTTAATTCAGGGAACTGGAGCACAGATCCAATTCCCTAAATCAAGAGCCCCTCACCAACATCAAGGAACCTTCCTTGAGGGGTCTATTCCCCGGAGCATTTTGTATAACGTAAGCTTATTCACTCTTGTTCTTCGATGCTCCATACGTTCTAATTCTCATAGTGTTTCCTCAGTGATCATTCCCCTTAACTCAAATACTTGTCCTGACACATTTCTTTATATTTTCTCAAGCTTTACTTAGTGTGGGTCCTACAATGGGTAGCAAGTATGACGCATAAAGTGTTTTGAACGAGACTTGTCAGAAAGGCACTTTTACGTTACAAGCAGAACCTATGAGGCTGATGTTATTATGCTTAGATATTCCTCAGGTGTCAGGTTTGTGGTTGAGGTTATTCCATTGTATTTTTATTTAACTGTTTCTGGGAGTTTTTTTTTTTCTCACTCCCATTTCTCACCTTTGTTACTTTGCTTTGCCTTGGAGTAAGTTCCTGAATCCCTTCATCCGACCATTCCTGAAGTCACCCAGGTATTATCAGACTTCTTTAAACCCCTTCGGTTTGCATTCTCACCATCTTCGCATTATCAACAAATAATATCTCTTAGAAAGGTCATTATTATATACCTGGAACAATACAGGTCCTTACACTGATCCCTGTGGAACTCCTTCATATTCACCTGATTCTGATGCCTTTGATGTATCAAATTCCATTAAGAATTCCATCTCCTCCTCACCAGTTTTTTCAAGGAATAATTGTTTTATTTGCTTCAATTCAACTTCATCTCGTACTTATTGATGAAAATAAATAATTATTTAATAATTACGTTTCCTGTACGTGAGTCTCGCCTATTCCCCAATTTCCTCTTTCTTATTTAGTTTTACTTTCAAGAAACAGCAGAGTCTAGGCACGGCGATCGTTTGTGCCAATGGACATTCCGTAATCAATATTACTTACGTTTGTCTCACTGTAGGAGAAAATAAAACCCATTTTCGCTGGTTCATCGCTCCTTCTTTCTCTCGTTGATTCTTTAACATGCTGCTTTATAAAGTTTGGGCCTCTACCTCGGTCCCAGTATTCTCTTTCTATAGCTCCATAGTAGATATACGAAATATTACTAAATTATCCCATGCTCTCATTGTTGCCTCTACAATTTTTGTCAATATTTATCACTGCTGCATTGATTTTTGTTATAATTCTCTCTGGATCTACTGTTATTTGTTGGTGATGTGTGTGTGTTTGGGGTGTGTGTGTGTGTGTGTGTGTGTGTGTGTGTGTGTGTGTGTGTGTGTGTGTGTGTGTGTGTGTGCGTTTCGTAAAACAAGAAGCTATTGGATTTGAGCTTGTGAGCTGCACGATCCACCAACAGGAGATAGTGACTGTTTCCTGAATTGTAGATGAACTTTTAAATGGCCAATGTTTACCTTTATTGCGCACCCTAACCATTTGTAGCTCCCTCCTACCTTAGGGTCAAATGAATAGCTGGGGAGGAGGGAAGGGAAGAATCCTCATTGTGGGAATGTTGATCTTGTAGTTACTTCCCTTCCCTGGTGTGCAAGAACCCGGGAAGATTATTCTGTTTAGTATTGAGCGTGAGTCTGTTTGTTTTCCATGGAACCTATGGAGATGAAAAAAAAAATCAAAACCCTTTCTCATTTTAAAACTCAAAGGTTGACAGCTTTCTCTAAATGGCATTTTCGTTATTTAGAGTTACAGTTAATTTAGGTTGGGCTGGGTTTGGTTAAATGACATGAACATGTAAACACATATATTTAACCACAACAAAATTAGGAAAACACACGACTGGTAAAAGTGAACGAGGAAAGTAAGAGGCGATAAAAGATTTATCTCTCTTAGAGCAAGAAAGCGTTAGAAAATCTATTCACAAATAACCCGCACATAAGAGAGGAGGAGGAGGAGGAGGAGGAGGAGGGGCGTACGACGACGTTTCAGTCCGACTTGGACCATTTAGAAAGTCTTGGTACTGTGCCTTTCTATGTTTTCTTTTAGAAAATCTATTTTCAAGGATGTTCATTTAGCAGTTCATCCATCCTTTGTGGCTAGAAGTGGAGAAACAGGTCTTTGAGGATGCTGGAAATGGGGTTCCTTCCTCTTATGGGGGCCTTTCACTCATTGACTCTGTCTCTTCCCCATTCCCCCCGTCAGTCCCTTCCCCCCACTACTTTTATCTTACTTCCCCCTCCCCCTCTATTTTTTATAGCCTTTGACCCTACTTGTATCTGAGGTAAAGTTTGGTTTCCTTTTGTGTTGAGAAGAGGTGATAATTTTTTCTAGTTTTTATAAGACCCCAGATGAGAGGAGAGAGAGCGAGAGAGAGAGAGAGAGAGAGAGAGAGAGAGAGAGAGAGAGAGAGAGAGAGAGAGAGAGAGAGAGAGAGAGAGAGAGAGAAGAGAGAGGGAGAGGAAGAGGGAGAGAGAGACGTGACGATACCAGGCCCCAACATGTCAGATAGAGACGTCAAGCAACGCAAGAAGTGGCTTAAAAAAAAAAAATCCAAGAATAAACACCACTATCTTTTTATTCCCTCCTTTAGTATCGTAAATATTTTATTGTGTTACCTAGCCCCTCCTGACGGCGTCTCATTCACACTCATATCTGTGTGTCATAACTCTCTCTTTCTCCATGTGTTTTGTACATTCAATATTAGTATTTTCTTTGTTGACTCTCTCTCTCTCTCTCTCTCTCTCTCTCTCTCTCTCTCTCTCTCTCTCTCTCTCTCTCTCTCTCTCTCTCTCTCTCTCTCTCTCTCTCTTCCACCTCTTTATTTACACAATTCCTCCTCCTCCTCCTTGCCTTCTAATACCTCTCATTTCTATGCTAACACCTCCCTGTCCGTATCTTCTACCACCTTTAATTTACCTCGTTTCTTTTACCTTAAGTGTTGCTCTCTCCTTCGCTCCCTTTATTGTCTTCGATATCTTTCCCCTTTCCACTTTCGAATTGTATTTTTTTATATCTTTTCCCCTTCCTACCGCTTGCCTCTCCCACCTCTCTCTTTTCTCTTTTATTGTATTCTGCGTTCTTTCTCTTCTTTTCACTTCTCTATTACTTTCTTTTTTCTTCTTTCTCGTCCTCTTCTTCTCCCACTGGCCACTCTCTCTTCCTCTCTCGTCTCCCTGTTTTGCACACACATGCTGATTAATGAGCTTTCGCTCTTAATTTCTTTAATTCTTTTCTTATTCTCTTCTTTTCTTTTCCCTTTAGCTCTCTTTTCTTATTGTCCTCCTCTGCTCCACCTTTACTTGGTCCCTTCTGTCTATGTCTCTCCTTTATTCCCTTTCATACGTAACACATTAACTAATTATCGTTGTATATATTTTTTTTATAATTCCATAATTTCATTTTTATTGTTTTATTTTTTATTTCTTTTCCACCATTTCCTCTATTGTATTTTTCTTCCCATTCCTCTTCCCTTTATTCATGTTTCTTTTTTTCCCTTTTTCTGTCTCCAGACGGTATCAGTATTAATTTTTTATAATTATTTCGTCTAATTTATTATTCTGTCATCGCTCTCACTCGTCACTACCTATTTATGCTCTCCCTCTTCCTCTTACTCTCCCTCTTCGTTTTACTCTCCCTCTTCGTCTCACTCTCCCTCTTCCTCTCACTCTCCCTCTTCCTCTCACTCTCTCAAATTCTTCCTCCTCTTCCACCGTCTCCTTTTCTTTCCCACATATTTTATTTCTTCCTTCTCAATTCTGTCCTTCTATCATCTTTTCTACCTTCCTTCCCTTCCCCCTCTCCATTCCTCGCTTTTCTTCCCTCTTCAATGCTCCCTTCCTTTTCTCTCTCCGCTTCTCCCTCCTCTCTTATCCCTGCTTATTTCCGACTCTTCACCCTCTCCTTCCCACTCTTCCTATCTCTCTTCGTAACTCCCTCCCCCCTCCCTCCCCCCTCCCTCCCCCCTCCCTCCCTCCCCTCCCCTCCCCCTCCCAACAACACCGCCCCAGCTTCACACAATATCAATGTTCAATTTTATATATTTAATGAACAGTTCGCTCAGTGATGTGCAAAGTTAAACCAATCCCAATGTCAATATTTCATATCTTTATGGTAATTAGTATGTATGCCCTGTCAGCTGACTAATTTAATATATTGCTACTCAAACTGTCAGTGGCATCGCGCATGGGCGTTCCATAAGCAATTCTCGCCTCGTTTTGCTGGGAAAATGAGTCAGATATTGTGTTATGTTGGAGGTAGCTGGTTGGGTGGGGGGATGTGTGTATGTGTGTGTGTGTGTATGTGTGTGTGTGTGTGTGTGTGTGTGTGTGTGTTAGAGTGTTTGTGTGAGTGCGTGAGTGGGTATGAGAGCATTTGGGTGAGTGTATGTTTGTGTGCATGTGAATCAGTGATCTTCCCAACCAGACAAGAGGCTCACATATGTGCGCGCGCGAGCATGCACACACACATACACACACACACGCAGGAGCTATGACTCAACCCCTCCAACCAAAAATAGGTGAGTAAACACACACACACACACACACACACACACACACACACACACACACACACACACACACACACACACACACACACACACACACACACACACACACACAGCCACACATACTTACATCCCCGCGTTGCATTTGTAAATTCATTCAAAGTGCTCGAATACTCTTGCACGTGCTGTTTACAAATCTGCAGTATTTCCCCCTAAAGTTACACCTACGACGCTTATGCAATTCTCGACTGGTGATTCTACCGTGCTTTACTGGCCTAGTATTAGCGTGTTCCGTTAATACTGTATTTTCGCCTCTATTGTATGTTCCCCACGTCCAAACCCCTCGTTGGAAAAATACAGGGTACATGTTGTATGGGGTTTATTTCAGTGCTCATACAGGTATCTATATTTTATGGGGTTCATTTCAGATAGTTCACATATTAGGTGCATAGATTGCATTCGCAATATTGGAAATCATTGTTGTATTATATATATATATATATATATATATATATATATATATATATATATATATATATATATATATATATATATATATATATATATATATATATATATATATATATATATATATATATATATATATATATATATATATATATATATATGAATATTTTATAGCAGGTACCTTACTGGTGGTGAGAGGCTTTTGGTCTAAGAGAACCTAACCCATTATCATAGGATTAAACGTTATTTTCTTCAATATTCCATGCGCATTATGACCATCACACTATGTTGTAGTGCGTGTTGTTTCTTCACTTCTGTCGGCTGTAGGTTATTCGGATCATGTGTTAGGATCACTTGCGAACACTTGCCATCAAACTAGTGACCTTACTTTTGCGAGTGAACAACTGTGGCGACTATGACACAGAACTTTCAAGAGATGTAAATGAGAAATGCCTCATCTATACCTCAACAGAGAAATATTAACATTCCTTAAGTAAACAAATTACTTGCCATAGGGAATGAAGTCCAACGTATCATTAACTGACTGTAATGAGATTAATAAGAATAGCAGAGAATACAGACTGAGGAGAAAGAAGGATCACAGATGATTCGATTAAGTTATGCATGCCACAGAAAACACTTATAGGTCTAGTTGAGATGGACAGGGAGAGTGTGGTCTAATTGAGTGCGTCAGGGACAAGGGAATTTAGACGGAAGCTGAACACACAGATGAACCACAGGCAAGCTAGACAATACTTCCTTAGTGCTAATTAACAGAGTGAGTAAGGTAGACGAGATGATGGCGGTTGCAGGGAACCCATTATGCAGCTTCAACAGTAGAGACGACTCAAAACGGAAAGGAGCAATCTATATCAGTTAATTGTAGATTAAAGGCGGTGTCAAAACGTAAGACTCGTCCTGCGGAAGCACAACCTGGTTTTAAAACACAAATCATGAAAGCATCAACCAACTGACAGACTATTTCACAAGGGTTCTTTCATTTCATTCGCTGGCCTATTTGAAGACTCTATTGTTTCCTTCCTCTCTCCCCTTGCTCCTCTCCCTCCTGTTTCTCTACACCCAACCACATCAAAAAAAAAAAAAAAATTAGGAAAAACCTTAATATGCAATTTGATCACAACGAAAAAAGAAATTCTAAGTCCTCTCGTAATATATCGATCACAGTCTGCGCCCTGTGGACATGAGAATGTAATTGATTTTATCACAAACACGGATGTGTGTGTGTGTGTGTGTATGTGTGTATGTGTTTATGTGTGTGTGTATGTGTGTGTGTGTGTGTGTGTGTATGTGTGTATGTGTGTATGTGTGTGTGTATGTGTGTGTGTGTGTGTGTGTGTGTATGTGTGTGTGTGTGTGTGTGTGTGTGTGTGTGTGTGTGTGTGTGTGTATGTGTGTGTCTGTGTGTGTGTG
This sequence comes from Cherax quadricarinatus, assembly GCF_038502225.1. NCBI lineage: Eukaryota > Metazoa > Arthropoda > Malacostraca > Decapoda > Parastacidae > Cherax > Cherax quadricarinatus. The sequence goes on from NC_091327.1 coordinate 16,782,221, forward strand.
TCTGTGTGTGTGTACGTATTTATTTCGATAAATGCATATATGTATGAATGCACATATAAACTGCCATATGACTAGTACATTTCCAGTAATATAGAATGAATTATACATTTTTTTATATAAATGCTGCAGCATTCATTACGTCATAAGAATAAATGCCCTCAATAGAACCATTTATAAAAAAAAGGGTATTGTCATTGTTATTATTTTAATACGACGAAATTAATATTGGCGTTATTATCTGAATGCTTTTAAGCTCATTCGTTCTCTCGTTTGCTGTACATAACCCACAGATGCTGCATTTTTTACGACTAAATCAATAGGCTCGTAGCTACGTCTATTTTTTTTTACCATGGTTCACTTTTATTTTTTACTAATAGTGCTTTCTCTTTGTCATTTCAGAGCCAGATGCGACCACTCCCGCGTGAGTATGTTTGCGTAGATGCTGCCCAGTTGTGTGGTGATTCAGCTCGCGAGGCATTTTCTGCTTTGAGGATCCATTTTTCTGTATTTGTTATGACTGTTTGGAAGAAACTTGCAGTTCTGAATCAAGCGAATAAATAACTGGTTTAATTTTTTTTTTCACTCCTTCGCTCCTGGATGGATGGATGTAAATGCACAAACACGGACACAAATGCTAGCTCACATGCACAAGCTCGTTCACACACATACACACAGACATACACTTCTCCCCGTTCTAAGATAAACAGAACACGAACTTACCTTCCTGTTTAATCAAGTGGTTGCCAATTTCGCTCATTTGGTCGCTAATTCCTCGTGCAGCGGCAGTCTGGCAACAAGTTTAACTACGTACAACTGTTTCATGATACTTCATAACAACTCTCCTTCCTCACCCTTCAGTAAGTTTCCCCTCTTCCCTCCCTAACTTCACCTCCCCTCTTTCGTCCTCTCCTCCCTACTTTCTCACCCCTTACAAGCCTCGCCCGTTACTTTCCTCTCCCCTCGCCACCCACCCTCCTTTACCCTGTCTTTTCTATCTTCTTCCTTCCTTTATATTCTTCACTCATGTACTTCCTCCTCATCATTATACCTCCTCCTCTCCTCATGGATATCCCTATAACCTCATCTCCCTTCCCTCCTCATCCCTTTCTAATTCATTTACCTAACAAGCCCATTCTTCCAGTGGAGAAGTTCATTGAAATCACACACACACACACACACACACACACACACACACACAAAGGTTTGCAACAAGACTAGTCCCAGAGCTAAGAGGTATGTCCTACGAGGAGAGGTTAAGGGAAATCAACCTGTCGACACTGGAGGACAGGAGAGATAGGGGGGACATGATAACGACATACAAAATACTGAGAGGAATTGACAAGGTGGACAAAGACAGGATGTTCCAGACACTGGACACAGTAACAAGGGGACACAGTTGGAAGCTGAAGACACAGATGAATCACAGGGATGTTAGGAAGTATTTCTTCAACCACAGAGTAGTCAGTAAGTGGAATAGTTTGGGAAGCGATGTAGTGGAGGCAGGATCCATACATAGCTTTAAGCAGAGGTATGATAAAGCTCACGGCTCAGGGAGAGTGACCTAGTAGCGATCAGTGAAGAGGCGGGGCCAGGAGCTCGGACTCGACCCCCGCAACCTCAACTAGGTGAGTACAACTAGGTGAGTACACGCACACACACACACACACACACACACACTCATATCTCTGTGTCACTATAGTTGTGGTTGCAGGGGTCGAGTCATAGCTCTTGGTCCCGCTTCTTCACTGGTCGCTACTGGGTCACTTCCTGAACCATGAGCGTTATCATACCTCTGCTTAAAGCTGTGTATGGATCCTGCCTTCACTACATCGCTTCCCAAACTACTCTGTGACTGAAGAAATACTTCCTAACATCCCTGTGATTCATCTGTGTCTTCAGCTTCTAACTGTGTCCCCTTGTTGTTGTGTCCCATCTCTGGAACATCCTGTCTTTGTCCACCTTGTCAATTCCTCTCAGTATTTTACATGTCGTTATCATGTCCTCCCTATCTCTCCTGTCTTCCAGTGTCGTCAGGTCGATTTCCCTTAGTCTCTCCTCGTAGGACATACCTCTTAGCTCTGGGACTAGTGTTGTTGCAAACCTTTGCACTTTCTCTAGTTTCATTACGTGCTTGGCTAGGTGTGGGTTCCAGACTGGTGCCGCATACTCCAATATGGTCCTAACGTACACGGTGTACAGGGTCCTGAACGATTCCTTATTAAGATGTCGGAATGCTGTTCTGAGGTTTGCTAGGCGCCCATATGCTGCTGCAGTTATTTGGTTGATGTGCGCTTCAGGAGATGTGCCTGGTGTTATACTCACCCCAAGATCTTTTTCTTTGAGTGTGTAGTCTGTGTGTTTGTAGTGTGTGTGTGTGTGTGTGTGTGTGAGTGAGAGTGAGAGAGGCAGAGGGAGAGAGAGAGAGAGAGAGAGAGAGAGAGAGAGAGAGAGAGAGAGAGAGAGAGAGAGAGAGAGAGAGAGAGAGAGAGAGACTTAAAACAATAAAAAAAAAAAAAACACTTCTGGAGACATGATCTTCCTGGGTAACAAGGCGGAAGATGGCGTTTCAGGTCAGCCAGCAAATGTCAAAACGGGAGGAGGGGGAGAGTGGGAGGAGAAAGGGAAGGGAAGGGGAAGGGAGCAACAGTATATATATAAATATGAGGATCTCCTGCCGTTTTCCCGTTAGCGCCGTTTGGAGTGGTTTGCAGGCAGCCAACGGCTTCGAGGATGGCCGGGTCCCGGTCCCTAAGGCTCCCAAATGAGAGTTTGCTTAAGTGGAAGTTGTCAAATTTAACTTACACGAACGAGAGGCAGAGCCATAATTGTCGGGTTAACTGTGGCCATTGGCGCGCCTATGGTATTCATAATAGTTTGTTAGGAAGTTCTGGGGAGGTGGAGAGAAAGGGGGGGGGGAAGAGAGTGGGGAAGGGAGTGGGAAGAAGAGAGGGAGATGAGAGGGGAACTGGAGGATGAGAGGGAAGGGGAGTGAGCCAATGCCACTTCCCCAGAAGTTACCATGTCATTCTGACAAGGGGACACAGATGCTATTGTTTGTATTGTCTGGGGGAGAAATATTTTTTCTTTATTTAGCAAAACTGGAAACATCAGCAGTGTGTTGCTGTCCTATTCTATATGATAGTTACTGATGGAGTTGATGCTTGCAGTTGGAGTGTGATTAAGGTAACATTTATGAATGGATTAAGGGGAAACAATTTAGACAGACTCAAATCCAGCTAACTGGGAGGATGTACCGAACACAGAAGTGGAAAATACATTTGTGGAAATACAGAGGTGGGAAGTACAGTGCCTACGCTCTTTAGGAAGGGTAGAGATGATGCATTTCGGAAGGTTATCTGAGCTGTGATATCGGCACGCTTCTTGGAGGACAGTCACTGAATTACTGATGATGAAAGTATTTCATCTCTTCCAGGTCACCCTACCTTGGCGGGAGATGGCTATGTTTAGAAAAAAAAAGATATCACTGTGGAAACAAAAGCTAATTCTGTTTTCGTGTCATATCACATCACGCAGTATGGGTCTTATAAAAGTTGAAACCTCTCACCCTGAGCTGGGAGATCAGGAGGGCAGTCACAGAGCAGTCAAGTATTCCTTCAA